>NW_026286963.1:127500-132500 GCF_023373465.1 Oncorhynchus keta | reverse complement strand
CCTACCATGTAATAACTGTAGACCTCTTCCCATGTTACCACTGTGCACCTACCATGTAATAACTGTAGACCTCTTCCCATGTTACCACTGTACACCTACCATGTAATAACTGTAGACCTCTTCCCATGTTACCACTGTGCACCTACCATGTAATAACTGTAGACCTCTTCCCATGTTACCACTGTACACCTACCATGTGATAACTGTAGAGCTATTCTCATGTTACCACTGTAGAGCTATTCCCATGTTACCACTGTACACCTACCATGTAATAACTGTAGAGCTATTCTCATGTTACCACTGTGCACCTACCATGTAATAACTGTGGAGCTATTCTCATGTTACCACTGTACACCTACCATGTTACCACTGTACACCTACCATGTTACCACTGTCGAGCTATTCTCATGTTACCACTGTACACCTACCATGTTACCACTGTAGAGCTATTCTCATATTACCACTGTACACCTACCATGTTACCACTGTGCACCTACCATGTAATAACTGTAGACCTATTCTCATGTTACCACTGTACACCTACCATGTTACCACTGTACAGCTATTATCATGTTACCACTGTAGACCTACCATGTTACCACTGTACAGCTATTATCATGTTACCACTGTACACCTACCATGTTACCACTGTACAGCTATTCTTATGTTACCACTGTACACCTACCATGTTACCACTGTACACCTACCATGTTACCACTGTACAGCTATTATCATGTTACCACTGTACACCTACCAAATAATAACTGTAGACCTATTCTCATGTTACCACTGTGCACCTACCATGTGATAACTGTGCATAATGGGACTGTTGAGGCTATTGGTTATCCAATGTCACTAATCAGTGATATCTGGGTTATTGCAATAAAATGACTCTAAACTAGGCCTACAGTAAAGCAAAAAGACAGTGATATGAGTATTTTTTACATTTGTAGGCTACTTTATCCCAAAAAAGTTCAATGTTACTTGATAATTGAATGGTCCCCCGTCAAAGTACCCTATAACATTAGGTAACATTTAAAAAACGTTGATGAATACGTGCTGGACCAATCAATCACACTCACATGCTCCTTGGTCTTGGAGATCCACGTCTCGAGGAGGAGAGAGAGGCGCGTGCCATGGAACCTCCCGGTGCTCTTCACCGCGAGGAAGATGTCCGTTAACCTCAACAGCGATGGAGTGATGACAGCCCTTCTCTGTTCCAAAGCCCTCAACTTGTCTCTCCTTCTCTGTATCTCCGCTTGTAAGCCACCAACAGTCTGGTTCATAGTAGAGACAGCGGCGGGTTGTCGAGGAAACTTGGCCGGCTTTGGTGGCTCCTTTGCCGCGGAGAGAGGCGTCTCTTGAATCGAGCGCAGTAAGTCTCCCCCGAACGGATTGTGAATAGAATTGAGTTTGTGGAGATTCCGCGTCCTTAGTTGAAAGTCCACGATTAAAACGATGAAGAACATTAATATAAAAACAGGGAGTGCCCGAAGCATCCTCCTTCTATGCATGATGAACTGAGATTGTAGGCTATTTCATTTGAAGAGGGATAGAAAGTGTCTGTGATCAAGGGGGTATTATGTCTCGACCCGTTGAACACATCCACAACTTCCTTCTGTCATGTATTCTGATCTAATTTAGTGATCATCCTCCAATGACAAGCGCCTTCCGTTGACAAATCATTCTGACACTGCCCCACGTATTTTATATGGGCTATAAATTCATTTTTGTTATGACAATTTTAAGTGTAAAGAAGTTTGCTGTCCACTCATTGTGACCTTAAATATGAAATGATCCACATCGAAGTTGTAAAGTGTATTCTCAAACTAATATGCATTTCTCTGGCAACTTCCCATCAAAACTTTTATAACGGTCTCTCTCACCAACTGTCGACTTTTCTATGAACCATTTTCTTTCATGAGTTTGACATTCTTGTCTTATGTGAGTCTGTCTGGTCTCGTAGCTACACAACGGTCTTCCTACCTGTCACTTCTCTCTCGAGTTTCAGCGCCAGCGGAAGGGAGGAGATATGTGTCATTCGTTCACTCACCACTGCAATCACTCCGCCTCTTCCCTTCGGTAAAGCGTCATTTGAATGGCAAATGAACAGTAGAGACGACACATTAAATCCCGTTGGGATTTAGTCAAGTTTTTATTGTTTTAATCCACATACCAGTTTTAACATTGTATTTGTAACAGAAAGTAACATAACGTTTGATGAATAATAACGTTTTAGTGATACTTCCACTAGTCAGTGCACATCTGCCAGAGCCTCCATCCATAGACTAGGACTCACCATTTTAAAGAATCCCCCCCAAAACTACATTGTAAAATAGAAAAGACAATTCCTGACAGCTTTTGAAACTGATGAGACACTACCGGTCAGACAAGCAATAGGGTGGGCTATTTTCTGAATGAGAACATTCATTGTAAAAACCCATCTAATCTTCCCTTTCTCTCTCACTCTCTTTCTCTCCAGGGAGAGAATCTCATACCAGAGATGAGTTCTTGCATGTGGCACAAAAGCCCAGACTGTTTATGGGTTAATCCTCAACAGGTTCTGTCCATTTCTGACATGACTAGGAGCTTAACTGTTATTGGCAATGCCCAAATAACTCTCCCGCCGCCTCCCAAAAGGCACCCTATTCCCTAGTGCGTTATTTTTGGCCAGGGTCATAGGGCTCTGGGCAAATGTAGTGCACTGTGTAGGGGAAAGGATTCTATTTGTGATGGAGCCTTCATCTGTAGATGTGGGGGAAGGAAGCTGCAAGACAACTGCATAGCGTGCAGGGGCTTGATCTGAAGTATGACTAAATGAATAGTCCAGACTGATAAGGCCTTGTCAGAGGCTACAGGGGTTCATTTATGCAGAGAGAGAGAGAAGCAAATAGGCTAGTAGAGGTTAATGAATGTCGTCACACCGGAGATGGATTTGATGAATTATCAATCATCATGCACATTGCCCACATCATGTTCCCCAAGCGTTGCCAATTAGAGGCGTAATGATGGTGTGCAGTAGGGCCTAATCGCTGCAGAGGTCACAGTCAATCAGAAAAGGCCTGTCACAGATCAGACTCGTCCTAATTGCGGTGGGAGGGAAGCAGGGGTTCTCAGAAGAGTTGTGACTTGCCCCAGGCAAAACTCTGGACCTTTGGCTCCAAATCAGATTCCGCTTTAGGCTAATATTCAGTTTTACAGTCTTGTATGCAATATTTCTGCTTGTAGAGTATTCACACAACACTGTCTGTATCCCAGTAAGCATCACATTACTTTAGGCTCTTGTCTTTGCATACAGTATATAGGCTATCCTCCCCTTTCAGGGACAGCGTTTGATAACAGAGAGAAAGAGAAGTGGATAAAGAGAAAGAGACTGATACAATTCATTCACCAGAGAATCAACAAGAGGGGACAAAAAGACAACCTTCATCCGCACCTTTGTTTGTTTGTCCTTTCTCAGCCTTCTCTTCTTACCATCCATCCCTCCATCCCTCGCTTCACTCCTACTGACCAGCTGCCTTCCTTTCTCTCTCTCTCTCTTTCTCCTCTACCTCTCCACCTCCCTCCCTCCATTCCCACATCCCCCGGTCTCTTTCTTTCTCCTCCATCCCCTCCCCTCCACCCAATCCCACATCCACCCGCTCAGTCCCCCAGGTAAACCCTAGACGTCCTGGGCACACCCCAGCTAGGCAAGGCCCAGGATCGGTTTACGGCCTAGCTGAAAAGGCCCTTTTAAAACAGCAAGTACATTGCTCTCCACTTTGAACAAAGACCCAGAGAGTCAAGGGAGCCTTTTAGCAGGGCTTTGTATCTCAGCCCCAATCTATACAGAGGACCAAGGATGCATCCTAAATGGCACCCTGTTACCTATAGGCCCCCTGGTAAAAGAAAGTAGTGCACTAAAAAGAGAATAAGGTGCAATTTGGGATGCAAACCAGACAGGGGATTAGACTGAGTTCAAGTGTGGCTTTTTATTGGAGATACATGAAAGAGTTTTATCCTACAAGTCCTTTACTATAGAAATGAATAAATAACTATTTATACACTTTCAAATGTGGCAAAGGTGTCATTTATATGAATTAGACAATGCACCTACAGCACTGCAGGCTACAGAGTCACATTCACATCCCATACATGACAAATGGTCTGATACCCATGAAGCCAATTTACAGTAATATGTAAATGTATAAGACTAAGCTATGGGTGGGCTCCGGTCCTATATAGCCATTTAGGTCAAGTCAGGCAATTCAAAGATCTGCACAAATTAACTGATGTGACTTTTACACAATCATTCATGTAACAAAAAGCTTAATTTCTTGTTTACGTGCAGTGCACTTTTGGGGCTAGTAGGTGTTGTAGCGGCTGTCTTCCTCCTCCAACGAGGAGGAGTAGTAAGGATTGGAGGACCAATGCGCAGCGTGATACATACTAAAACAAAGACAAATCAAAGGAACTAAGGTCAGAACGTGACAGGTGTCATCAAATACCTCCATCACTCAAGGGAGACATGGTCATCTGACCCTGAATACAGAGCAATGAGGCTGGGCTGAAGTCGAGCGCTAATTCCCTGTAGCATGGAGGGAACCACTCAGCAGGGGGGTCCTTACCTACAAGAAGGAGGGTAGATAGAGTGTCCTTCTGTGGGAAAGAGAGAGCTAAGCGATGGGGGGGGTCAGGTCAAATCTTAAGTACCTGACAATCCACCTCTTCACCTCCAACCCTCCATCTGAACACACACACACACACGCACGCACACACACACACTTAGTATCTTGTCCGTCACATGATCCTCCAACGTTATGTGTGTAGGTAAGTGTGTGTATCACATTTCATTAAGGTAAGACCACATGCCTGAACAGGTGACATATGTGACTGGATACCTGAACAGGTGACCTATATGACTGGATTCCTGAACAGGTGACCTATATGACTGGATACCTGAACAGGTGACCTATATGACTGGATACCTGAACAGGTGACCTATATGACTGGATACCTGA
>NW_026286963.1:115000-120000 GCF_023373465.1 Oncorhynchus keta | reverse complement strand
GGGGTTTGATGGTAGTGAGTGGGGTTTGATGGTAGTGAGTGGGGTTTGATGGTAGTGAGTGGGGTTTGATGGTAGTGAGTGGGTTTGATGGTAGTGAGTGGGGTTTGATGGTAGTGAGTGGGGTTTGATGGTAGTGAGTGGGGTTTGATGGTAGTGAGTGGGGTTAGATGGTAGTGAGTGGGGTTAGATGGCAGTGAGTGGGGCTAGATGGCAGTGAGTGGGGCTAGATGGCAGTGAGTGGGGCTAGATGGCAGTGAGTGGGGCTAGATGGCAGTGAGTGGGGATGGCAGTGAGTGGGGTTTAGATGGTAGTGAGTGGGGTTAGATGGTAGTGAGTGGGGTTTAAATGGAAGTGGGTTGGGTTAGATGGTTATACGTACAGCATTATGCCTTCAGTGAGTGGGTTTAGATGGCAGTGAGTGGGTTTAGATGGCAGTGAGTGGGTTTAGATGGCAGTGAGTGGGTTTAGATGGCAGTGAGTGGGTTTAGATGGCAGTGAGTGGGTTTAGATGGCAGTGAGTGGGTTTAGATGGCAGTGAGTGGGGTTAGATGGCAGTGAGTGGGGTTAGATGGTAGTGAGTTGGGTTTAAATGGAAGTGAGTGGGGTTAGATGGTTATACATACAGCATTATGCCTTCAATGAGTGGGTTTAAATGGTAGTGAGTGGGGTTAGATGGTAGTGAGTGGTAGTGAGTGGGGTTTAAATGGTAGTGAGTGGGGTTAGATGGTTATACATACAGCATTATGCCTTCAGTGAGTGGGTTTAAATGGTAGTGAGTGGGTTTAAATGGTAGTGAGTGGGGTTAGATGGTAGTGAGTGGTAGTGAGTGGGTTTAGGTGGTAGTGAGTGGGTTTAGATGGTAGTGAGTGGGGTTAGGTGGTAGTGAGTGGGGTTTAAATAGAAGTGAGTGGGGCTAGATGGTTATACATACAGCATTATGCCTTCAGTGAGTGGGTTTAGATGGTAGTGAGTGGGGTTAGGTGGTAGTGAGTGGGGTTTAAGTTGTAGTGAGTGGGTTTAGATGGAAGTGAGTGGGGTTAGGTGGTAGTGAGTGGGGTTTAAATAGAAGTGAGTGGGGTTAGATGGTTATACATACAGCATTATGCCTTCAGTGAGTGGGTTTAAATGGTAGTGAGTGGGGTTAGATGGTAGTGAGTGGTAGTGAGTGGGGTTTAAATGGTAGTGAGTGGGGTTAGATGGTAGTGAGTGGGGTTAGATGGTTATACATACAGCATTATGCCTTCAGTGAGTGGGGTTAGATGGTAGTGAGTGGGGTTAGATGGTTATACATACAGCATTATGCCTTCAGTGAGTGGGGTTAGATGGTTATACATACAGCATTATGCCTTCAGTGAGTGGGGTTAGATGGTAGTGAGTGGGGATTAAATGGTTCCTCCATACACATTACACACTGTTAACCCTATATCACCCTTCTCCTCCATACACACTGTTAACCCTATATCACCCTTCTCCTCCATACACACTGTTAACCCTATATCACCCTTCTCCTCCATACACACTGTTAACCCTATATCACCCCTATCTCCTCCATACACACTGTTAACCCTATATCACCCATATCTCCTCCATACACACTGTTAACCCTATATCACCCCTGTCTCCTCCATACATACTGTTAACCCTATATCACCCCTGTCTCCTCCATACACACTGTTAACCCTATATCACCCTTCTCCTCCATACACACTGTTAACCCTATATCACCCCTTTCTCCTCCATACACACTGTTAACCCTATATCACCCCTGTCTCCTCCATACACACTGTTAACACTATATCACCCCTGTCTCCTCCATACACACTGTTAACCCTATATCACCCCTGTCTCCTCCATACACACTCTTAACCCTATATCACCCCTGTCTCCTCCATACACACTGTTAACCCTATATCACCCCTGTCTCCTCCATACACACTGTTAACCCTATATCACCCCTGTCTCCTCCATACACACTATACACTGTTAACCCTATATCACCCCTGTCTCCTCCATACACACTATACACTGTTAACTCTATATCACCCTTCTCCTCCATACACACTGTTAACCCTATATCACCCCTGTCTCCTCCATACACACTGTTAACCCTATATCACCCCTGTCTCCTCCATACACACTGTTAACCCTATATCACCCCTTTCTCCTCAATACACACTGTTAACCTTTTACTGCAGTGGGCTAAATCAGGGTCACACAGAGTATTTCTTGGTAGTCAAACGAATCTACTTTGAAACAAAAGTATACACCTCACATATATGGTTATGGGCTTACAAAAAGAGGACACCTGTACAATGTCAGATATAGAGTTGAAATGTATTAAATTTTGAGTTTGCATCCCAATATTACACTTGATATACATCACAGAAGACTGAAATATAACTAAACGATTTGACGTAAAAACACCGGATTTTCGTCTATGAAAAATATGAATAACATTCCACCCATGAGGCCACTAGAGGGTGCTTTTGGTCATTCGACTGCAGGAAAGAGCTACTATATCTCCCCTATCTCCTCCATAGGTAATCTATGTGACCAGGAACCCTAAAGACATCCTGGTGTCCTACTTCCACTTCTCTAAATTCATGAAGAATCTGGACAGTCCAGAAGACTATGACGAGATGCTGGACAAGTTCTTCTGTGGATGGAGTGAGTGCCACTGTTCACCCTCCCTCCATCACATGGCACTTCTTTGGCCAAATTGTCTTCATCAGTGTAACACAGTATCATACAAAACCGTAAGCTAATGAACAACTAACACGCACTGACTAGCACTTACTGTCTGCTGTCCTATGTGAACCCATCTCTTCAGTGCTTGGTGGCTGCTGGTTTGACCATGTCAGAGGATGGTACAACAACCAGGACAAATACAACATCCTGTTCCTCAGCTATGAAGAGATGATCAAGGTAACATGACATTTACACTGATTAACGCTGTATGTGCCACATGAATACCTACAGCACGGCACTGACCCGTTATAAGATGCAGTAGCCTACATCAATGATGCATCTGATACCACTGCAACAAGTGGCGCAACAGATGCAGTATTACCTGTGTAATGATCATGATCATGCTGTTTAATCAGCTTCTTAAAATGCCACACCTGTCAGGTGGACGGATTATCTTGGCAAAAGATAAATGCTCTCTAACAGGAATGTAAACAAATGTGTGCACAAAATTTGAGACAAATAAGCTTTTTGTGCTTATGAAAGATTTCTGGGATTTTTTAAATTTCAGCTCATGAAACATGGGACCATCACTACAAATGGTTTATATTTCTGTTCATTTTACATGCCATATTGGTTGTATTTCATGTGTCCTGCTACAACAGGACCTGAGATCGGTGGTAGAGCGTCTGGCTGAGTTTGTTGGGAAGAGCCTATCTGATGCAGCTATAGACAGCATAGTGGAGAAAGTCACCTTCAATAACATGAAGAAAGATGACAAGGCCAACTATGAGTTCTTGCCTGAGATCGTCAATGACAAGAAGAAGGGGAAGTTCCTACGCAAAGGTGAGGAAAATAAGAAATGTTCAGAGGCTTTATTGTTGAAATTGATTCATGAAAAACATGAGTATAGGTTTGTACTGGTAGTGAGTGGGGTTAGATGGTTTTGGGGCAGAAGGGGTGGGGGCAGAAAAGAGAGGGGGTGTATTTAAGGAGGTTTTCAGAACTTCCCGTCTGAAAGTGAGCCCCCTAGCCCCCCCTTCCAGTGTCAATGTATCTGAAATACATCAAGCATAGCTTTATCTATTTCATAGCTTTATTGGCAGGTAGCCTAGAGGTTAGTGTGTTGGGCCAGTAACCGAAAGGTTGCTAGATCGAATCCCCGAGCTGACAAGGTACAAATCTGTCGTTCTGCCCCTGAACAAGGCAGTTAACCCACTGTTCCTAGGTCGTCATTGTAAATAAGAATGAGTTTTTAACTGACTTGTCTAGTTAAATAAAAGGCTACATAAAAATAATGAACAAAACAATCTCTCTCTCTCTCTCAGGTACCATAGGAGACTGGAAGAACTCGTTGACGGTGGCTCAGAGTGAACACTTTGACCAGATCTATCAGGAGAGGATGAAGGACCTGTCTCTCACCTTCGTCTGGGACATCACAGAGCTTCACGGCTGATACAGACACACAGTGGTGGTTCTAGTTTTTATTTTTTGATTTGACCTTTATTTGACTTATTTTACTAGGCAAGTCAGTTAAGAACACATTCTTATTTTCAATGTTTGTACGGCTCCTTGGGCTAACTGTCCCTTCAGCATCATTCAGCACTAAATAAATCATTACAACATATAAAAATACTCAAATAAGACTCATAAATATCAAAAAGAAGTAACAAAGACAAATATAAAAAAATTGTGGAATATAAATACAATTAAAAAGAGAATTGAATTATTAGCCCGTTGCTAACAAAAACACACAAATAAAACTCAATTGCACAAATCCTATATTACACAAATAGAATAACACATGTATAAAGAAGAGAACCTGATTATTACACTACTGAACTTCAAACAAGAAACACACAACTAAATTGCACAACTAATTGCATTAGTACTGTACTAAATTAGAGGTGCGCTATTTGATAGATTCCTCCCTCTGGCTTCCAGTGGGGAGACCTGAGGTCAACCTACCCCCGCCCCCCTCCCCATCTCGTACTTCTGAGTGGGAGGCCTGCCTAGCTCACAAACTAGAATCAGGGTGCCCACTCCGACAAGGTTCATTTACCCACAGTCCCACACGGTGACATGATATCATTGATGTAATGAGCAAATGAGCGATGGAAAACCGATCATGTCACCATTCAGAATATTATTATTATTTTTATTTTGTGTGGGTGCCCCATGCTGCCCCCGGCAAGATGCCACCCTGGGCGGCTGCCCATGTCACCTATGCCTAAATCCTCCACTGCATAAACAATACTTTCACTCACTCACACACACACACAAATACATACTCTCTCTCGCTCTCTCTCACACAC
>NW_026286963.1:0-110000 GCF_023373465.1 Oncorhynchus keta | reverse complement strand
AAAATAACCAATGAAACCAACATTATTTAAATGTAAATGTTTACTTCCTTGGTGCTTATTACTGAACAAAACGTTGCTCCTTTACTTTCCTTAATTTGGTGTCCCTTCTCCCCTCTCCTTACCTAGGCATCAGCTGCATTAGTCCTGGAGGACAGCAATACCCTGTTTGTGGACCTGGCCCTCCTTCTGGAGAGGACCAGGGGGGAGGTGAGGGCCAGGCTGGAAGCCCGGGAGAGAACTGTCCTGGGCAGGGCAGAGAGAGAGCTGGAGACCCTGGAGGATGAACTGGAGGAGCTGCGGAGGAGAGACAAGGAAATGGGCCAGCTACTGACGAGGGATAATGCTCAGTTCTTACAGGTGGGGGGCTGAAGGGAGAGAAGGAAGAGCAGGAGAAGAGAAGAAACAGTGAGGAATTGATGGGGAAAGGGGGGGGATAATGGAGAGAAAGAAAGACTGGATGCAAGCTGAAAAATAAAGGAGAGAGAAATGTTAATGAGGAAGACATGGAGAGAGCTACAAAGAATAATGCAGTCGAGAGAGAGACGAACGGTGACATGATATAAATGCTCTACTCATCACACCTCTGTCCTCCATCCCTCCCTCTCTCCTCTATCCATCCCTCCCTCCCTCTCTGTCTCTCCATCCCCAGGAGGCTCCCCTGCTGTGTGTCCTCCCACCCACTGGGGGAGCCCCTCTCATCCTCCCCGCAGAAGGCTTCAGTGCAGCCCGCAGAGCTCTGTCCCACCTCAGGGCCCGCATGGAGGAACTCTGTAGAGAGGAAGTGGACAAGATCAACCACGCAGGTGGAGGGAGTAAAGACACACACACACACACACACACACACACACACACACACACACACACACACACACACACACACACACACACACACACTGGGTTATTCTCAAGCACACACAACTTGTCGTGGAAATTTCCTCTATTTACCAAATCATGGGAGCAAACCACACACACAAGTCAGAGTTAGTTATAAAAGTCCATCTTTAATTATATGAGCTCTATCACAATCCTGTGACTCTCAGATAAATTCAGTGTCTCTCAGTGCATTCTCTGAGAGCCCCCTTACAATGCAACTGAGTTCCTTTAATAGCAAAGACACACATAGTCAGACAGCATAGACATAATTCATTGTTCAGCTTTGTCTCCTTTCTCAAACCCCAGAACCATAAACCAATCCTCCATATCAACAGGCATATATCAAATTGTCATTTAGATACAACCAACTCAAAATACAACCAAACCTGGACAAGCTCACGGAGAGGAGAGTGAGGCTATAGGTTAAGATAAAAGCAACATTAGAGGGAGCATAGAATGATTCCAGACACTGCAACCCTCCTTTCCCCACTGGGAAAAGTAGGGAGTAAAAGATATGTTTACACATGATGACACTTTGACCTCTCCCCTCTCTGTGGCCCATGCAACTTAGTTTTGACATAGAACAGATAACTGCAACCTCGCCACAGTATTATACAAAAATACCATTCTGATGAGAATTAACTTACACACATTTGATGAATATTAAACATCTTACAAATGTTACCAACAAATTCTGATCCTTCCACGACAAACTGCATGCAACTTTTCACAGCTATGCTCTCAGAGACTCCAATAATGCATCTCAAATGACAATGTGTGATGTCACAATGTGACACACTTTTTTACCTCTGTAGTGAACGAGAGCTCCTCTGCCTGTCACATGTCTGGTGGAGAGTGTTTGAAAGGTAAGCCCAGAGAAACACAGACGCACACAGTTACACACACACACACAGCTCTCTCAGGGTGTGTTTCTCATCTAAGACTCAGGCTTTAGGGTGAACATGTCTGGCCAGGGCATGTTAGTTGAATCGTTTTCAGTAACTTCTGATATGATTCATTTGGATGGAATGTAACACTGATTCCTCTTTGTCTCATTCTCTACCTCCCTCCCCCTCTCTCCTCTCTCCCTCCCCTCTCTCCTCTCTCCCTCCCCCTCTCTCCTCTCTCCCCCTCTCCCTCTCTCCTCTCTCCCTCTCTCCCCCTCCCTCCCCCCCTCTCTCCTCTCTCCCTCCCCCTCTCTCCTCTCTCCCCCCCCTCTCCTCTCTCCCTCCCTCCCCCTCTCTCCTCTCTCCCTCCCCCTCTCTCCTCTCTCCCTCCCCCTCTCTCCTCTCTCCCTCCCCCTCTCTCCTCTCTCCCCCCCCTCCCTCCCCCTCTCTCCCCCTCCCTCCCCCTCTCTCCCCCTCCCTCCCCCTCTCTCCTCTCTCCCTCCCCTCCCCCTCCTCTCCCCCTCTCTCCTCTCCCCCCTCCCTCCCCTCTCTCCTCTCTCCCCCCCTCCCCCTCCCTCTCCCCTCTCCCCCTCCCCCCCCCTCTCTCCCCCTCCCCTCTCTCCTCTCTCCCTCCCCCTCTCTCCCCCTCCCTCCCCCTCTCTCCCTCCCCCTCTCTCCCCTCCCCCCTCCCTCCCCTCTCTCCTCTCCCCCTCCCTCCCCCTCTCCCTCTCTCCCCCTCCCTCCCCTCTCTCCTCTCTCCCCCATCCTCCCCTCTCTCCTCTCTCCCCCTCCCTCCCTCTCTCCTCTCTCCCCCTCCCTACCCCTCTCTCCTCTCTCCCCCTCCCTCCCCTCTCCCTCTCTCCCCCTCCCTCCCCCTCTCTCCCCCTCCCTCCCCTCTCTCCTCCTCCCCCCCCTCCCCTCTCTCCTCTCTCCCTCCCCTCTCTCCTCTCTCCCCCTCCCTCCCCCTCTCTCCTCTCTCCCCCATCCTCCCCCTCTCTCCTCTCTCCCTCTCTCCTCTCTCCTCCCTCCCTCCCCCTCTCTCCTCTCTCCCTCCCCCTCTCTCCTCTCTCCTCCCCCTCTCTCCTCTCTCCCCTCTCCCTCCCCCTCTCTCCCCTCCCCTCTCCTCTCTCCCTCCCCCTCTCTCCTCTCTCCCCCTCCCCCCCCCTCCTCTCTCCCTCCCCCTCTCTCCCTCTCCCCCTCCCTCCCCCTCTCTCTCCCCTCCCCCTCTCTCCTCTCTCTCTTTTTCTTTCTATTTCTGTCCCTCGCCTCCTTACTCCTTACCCCCCTCTCCCTTCTTTCTTCTTCTCTCTCTCTCTCTGTAGCAGTGCCTGCATCGTTTCCTCTCTCCCCCCTCTCTCTCCAGCCTTCGGACCAGAGGATGAGAGTATCCTTCCTGAGGTGTAAGTATTGACACATACACACACACACACACACACACACACACACACACACACACACACACACACACACACACACACACACACACACACACACACACACACACACACACACACACACACAGCAGCCTTCCTGAGGTGTAAGTACTCACACACACACACACACACACACACACACACACACACACACACACACACACACACACACACACACACACACACACACAGCGGCCTTCCTCAGGTGTAAGTACTGACACACACTCACACACACATACACACACACAGCAGCCTTCCTGAGGTGTAAGTACTGACACACACACACACACACACACACACACAATAGCCTTCCTGAGGTATAAGTACTGACACACTCTCACACACACACATACACAAACAATAGCCTTCCTGAGGTGAAAGTACTGACACACACTCACACACACACATATACACACACACACACAATAGCCTTCCTGCGGTGTAAGTACTGACACACACTCACACACACATACACACACACAATAGCCTTCCTGAGATGTAAGTACCACCCACGATACACATTGTCAGCCTGATGATGCCACCGGTATACCTTGTCACCGTGGCGAGGCTGCCCTGGTCACGTGGTATCCCGAGATGACCTTGTTTTCACACCCTGCCCTGTCCTATGACAACCACGCCATCCCTTCACCACACACACACACACACTGAAACTCATACAAACACACATACAAACACACACACACTGACACTCATACAAACACACACACACTGACACTCATACAAACACACACACACTGACACTCATACAAACACACACACACACACACACATGACACACACACACACACACACTGACACTCATACAAACACACACACACTGACACTCATACAAACACACACACACACACACACACACACACACACACACACACACACACACACACACTGACACTCATACACACACACACACACACACACACACACTGACACTCATACACACACACACACACACACTGACACTCATATAAACACACACACACACACACACACACACACACACACACACACACTGACACGCACAGAAACACACACAAACACAGGTGTTGACATACCGTTGGCACAAACCCAGAGCTACTCAGAAAGGGGATCTCTTTCTCCCATGCCCTCCTTCCCTCCTCCTCCTGTCCCCCTCCTCACCTTCACAGTTAATGAGGGCGAAAAGGTAACCTGAGAACGCACTTGTGTCCCAAATGGCACTCTATTCCCTATATAGTGCACTACTTTAGACTACGGCCCTGGTCAAAAGCATTGCACTACATAGGGAATAGGGTGACATTAGGGAAGTACTCCATGTCTGTCTGGTGCTTTCTTTACCTTCATGAATCGTAGGTGGATATGATATTTCTGACATGTAGTAGTCTGTTGTTCACGGTGACCAACAGGTACATGATGAGACAAGCCCATGGACAGGAGGAGATCATGGAGACGGGTGTTAGGTTTAATAATTCACACTGTCTGGGTTAGAGGAAAGGCCGCTACGCACTTTATGTAAACTAGGCCAACGCAGCGACGGAGCGTCGTTTTCTACGGAGTTCTACGTACTTTTGTTCGGCTCCAATTTTTGAACGGACCGTATATGTCTCTCCGTCTCTCTGTTTGCATAGGGTGTGTAGGACCCTTAAGACTGTGGCAGGCAGATACAGTATCTGTCTGGGCTAGACCTCAATCAGAACCCTGGCCCTCTGTCCAGGCAACCACGCTGTTGCGTAATAGTGCGTTGTTCAGTTCTTGTATTTAATTCTAATAGTTCTATTAGATTAAGATCCTATTTGCAGACAGACATTCATATGATCACTGTTCTTTTTTCTGCGCCGAAAACTGCTGTGTATTTAGTTCAATAGTCTGTGTTACAAATGGTACCCGGTGGTCATGATAATGCTACTGAGAGTTTATGACACTTCTAAGCTAACAGGTAAATAATTGTCATGGATTGTTCAATCAATCACTCTGGACTCAGGCATATAATTGATTGATTGGTTGGTTGATTGATCTCCTCAATCTCCTGTCCCCGGACCCAGACACTGCCCACCCCCACCCTGGTCTTCCTGAGGGTCCCGATGGATCTCTCGCTCGCTTATCCTTAACCCCCTTCTCTCTCTCTCTCTCAGGCTCCTGTCGTCTGTCCCTGGATCCAGACACGGCCCACCCCACCCTGTTCCTCTTGGAGGGTTCCCAGGGGGCTCACTGTGGAGAGGAGCCCCAGTCCTACCCCCTCCACCCCTTGCGCTTCGACTCCGTGGCCCAGGTCCTCTGTAGGGAGGGCCAGTTTGGAGGGGCCAGCTACTGGGAGGTGGAGTGGAGGGGAGGAGGGTGGGTGGACATTGGGGTGACATACAAAGGGATCGGACGAAAAGGTAGCTGCTTCTAGGGATTGTTTTTTCTGTCAGTTATGTTGAGCAATTTGCAAATGTCAACATTTCACACACAAAGTGTTTGTAATAGTGATTTTCTAATCAAGGCTTTGTCTGAAACGGTATCCCATTTGGCTCCGGACAAAACGTGTGCACTATATAGGGACAGACAAAGGTTTTCTTATCAAGATTCCCTGGTGAAGGTTTCTATTCATGTTTTTCTCATCTAAAGGAGGTGGAAAACCCTGTCTGCTGGGACGCAACGAGAACTCATGGCGTCTGAGATGCACGCACGCCGGTTACGCCGCGTGGCACGATAACCGGAAGACGACCGTAGCTGCGCCCCTGTGCCCGCGGATCGGCGTGTTTCTGGAACACCAGAAGGGAGCGTTGTCGTTCTATAGTGTGGCGTCGGACGCCGTTTCCCTGCTCCACACGTTCAGGTGTCCGTTCTCTCAGCCACTGTACCCAGCGTTTCGGTTAGACCTGGACTCCACACTGTTGATATGTCCACATGAAACACACAACGGGAACTAACCTCTAACCTCTAACCTCTAACCTCTTCCCTCTAACCTCTTCCCTCTAACCTCTAACCTCTAACAACCATTGATTACATGTAAACACAAATGTGTTTTTCTGCCCCAGAAAGGACCCAACATGAACCCTGCTCTTTACTGCTCCCTGACCTCTCTCTTTCTGACCACCTTCTCTTCACCCAATGGGAACCCATCCTCGACCCCAAACCTAACTCTGCTGCCCTCTCTCTTTCTGAACACCTTCTCTTCACCCAATGGGAACCCATCCTAGACCCCAAACCTAACTCTGCTGCCCTCTCTCTTTCTGAACACCTTCTCTTCACCCAATGGGAACCCATCCTAGACCCCAAACCTAACTCTGCTGCCCTCTCTCTTTCTGAACACCTTCTCTTCACCCAATGGGAACCCACCCTCGACCCCAAACCTAACTCTGCTGCCCTCTCTCTTTCTGAACACCTTCTGTTGACCCAATGGGAACCCATCCTAGACCCCAAACCTAACTCTGCTGCCCTCTCTCTTTCTGTACACCTTCTCTTCACCCAATGGGAACCCATCCTAGACCCCAAACCTAACTCTGCTGCCCTCTCTCTTTCTGAACACCTTCTCTTCACCCAATGGGAACCCATCCTAGACCCCAAACCTAACTCTGCTGCCCTCTCTCTTTCTGAACACCTTCTCTTCACCCAATGGGAACCCATCCTAGACCCCAAACCTAACTCTGCTGACCTCTCTCTTTCTGAACACCTTCTGTTGACCCAATGGGAACCCATCCTAGACCCCAAACCTAACTCTGCTGCCCTCTCTCTTTCTGAACACCTTCTCTTCACCCAATGGGAACCCATCCTAGACCCCAAACCTAACTCTGCTGCCCTGGGAACCCATCCTCCCCAAACCTAACTCTGCTGCTGAACACCTTCTTCACCCAATGGGAACCCATCCTAGACCCCAAACCTAACTCTGCTGCCCTCTCTTTTCTGAACACCTTCTCTTCAACCAATGGGAACCCATCCTAGACCCCAAACCTAACTCTGCTGCCCTCTCTCTTTCTGAACACCTTCTCTTCACCCAATGGGAACCCATCCTAGACCCCAAACCTAACTCTGCTGCCCTCTCTCTTTCTGAACACCTTCTCTTCACCCAATGGGAACCCATCCTAGACCCCAAACCTAACTCTTCAACACCTTCTCTTCAACCCTTCTCTTCAATGGGAACCCATCCTAGACCCCAAACCTAACTCTGCTGCCCTCTCTCTTTCTGAACACCTTCTCTTCACCCAATGGGAACCCATCCTAGACCCCAAACCTAACTCTGCTGACCTCTCTCTTTCTGAACACCTTCTCTTCACCCAATGGGAACCCATCCTAGACCCCAAACCTAACTCTGCTGCCCTCTCTTTTCTGAACACCTTCTGTTCCTACCCAATGGGAACCCATCCTAGACCCCAAACCTAACTCTGCTGCCCTCTCTCTTTCTGAACACCTTCTGTTGACCCAATGGGAACCCATCCTAGACCCCAAACCTAACTCTGCTGCCCTCTCTCTTTCTGAACACCTTCTGTTGACCCAATGGGAACCCATCCTAGACCCCAAACCTAACTCTGCTGCCCTCTCTCTTTCTGAACACCTTCTGTTGACCCAATGGGAACCCATCCTAGACCCCAAACCTAACTCTGCTGCCCTCTCTTGTTATGGCCAAAACCCTGCTTTAGCGTTGCCAGGTACCTCTACTCCTCCACTGTGTTTTTTAAATGAACCTCCTAAAAGCTACAACCAACAACTGATTGTTTACTCATTGCTGTTGCTCTACATTTCAGTCATTTAGCACACACTCTTATCCAGGGCAACGTACAGGAGCAATTAAGGTTAAATGCCTTACTCAAGGGCACAGCGACAGATTTTTTTCACTTAGTCAGCTCTGGGATTCAAACCGGGCAACCTTTCAGTTACTGGCCCAACACTCTAACCGCTAGGCTACGTGCCTCCCTGAAATATCAACTCAAGGTGTCAACTCAGCATAGGTCCACGGTAAGGGATTAATCATTTACATTGACATCAATCAATCATTTTTTAAGTATCGATGCCAAAAAACCTCTAATCTCTAACCTCTAAAAACCTCTGCGCTCAACTCTGTGGAGGCGTTGTGTTACTTGGATAGCCTTACCTCGGCCTATCACAAGTCACCAAACTAGTGATGCTGAAAAGACAATTTTGTTGTGTATGGAGAGTCTGAACTGAGCAGCATATTGTATGCATGGCTCTCCATTCAAATATCATTCACAATGTGGCCCTATTGTAAACAGAGACTTCACTTCAGCAGCCATGAAGCCATCCTGATCAATCACCCTATTCTATTGATCACTGTGACTGTTACTTAACAATAACATCATGTGAAACATTGCAATGTAGCCGAATGTGGAATGTAGCAATTTCAAAATACTATTAGTTGGAAAGGCTTTGAATGCCATTATATCATCATGAAGGGACATTGAAGGAAATATGTATTTGCTATAAAGTGCATTATTTCATGAGTTATAGTCAGACTAATAGTGGGATAGGCTATGCTGGTTTCTATGGCCCCATCTCTCTCTACCTCCCCATTCCTTCAATAATGTATTTCTCTGTGACTATTACAATGAATGTGTAGCTTTGTATTCATGTGGGCTGTGTAACTGTGACTGTCTTCAATAAACCAATTATACATTTTCAATCTCAATTTTACTCTCAACGTTCCAATTTCCCCCTTCAGAGCATAAAACAAGAAAAGGCCTGCCCCTAGAGGGCGTGGTCTGGGGGAAGTCACATGATAGGAAAGATACATAAACAAATGTCACATGACTCGTGGCTGTTTTCCAAGATGGCGACTCCGGCGTATACAACGTTTGTGTTCCTCCTGTTATTATTTCAAAGCGGCGTTTGGGGCGTTCCCGTCTGTCAAACACCCCAAGAAAGTCCTACATGTGGATACAAGGTACGTCTATAGTTCCTATCCCTATTGTGGTGAATAAAAACGCAACTGAAACACTTAAACCGTGTATTGTATTGCAGCTTTGATGAACTTCTTCTTTAGCCGATTTCAAACCCATTCATATTCGTGTAGAGAACACAGTAGCAGAAGTTATATTCCTGGCACAACATATTTATACTTCCACTTAAAACGTGAAGTGCAAAGCTACAAATCCCATTCGATCTAGCCAGTCTGGCACTAAGTCTGGTCTTGCACTGTTTTCATTGGTGGTTTAATGAAATGACAATTCCAACTTTACAATGTTTATAAAGCTAAGTAGCCTCCGATATGCCTCTCTCTCCCCATAACATTAGCCCACCAGCTAAAATCCCTCATTATTTTCCCATCGTGTGTGCTACACATCCTAGTCATGTCATGCTACCAAGCCTGGGATGTTGAACGTGCATCTGGTTCCCCACACCCACGACGACGTCGGCTGGCTCAAGACCGTGGACCAATACTTTTATGGAGGTCTGTATCCCCCCCCCCCCCCCACCCATCTATCATGTGGCTCACATCTACACACACAAACACACTCATAAACAGCTATGTCATAGGTCAAGGTGGTATAGTTAAAAGTTAAACTGACACATTGTTAAAACCATAGTTGTGAGGCTTTTATTATAGGCATACATAACACCTACAATAACATAACACCTACAATAACCTAGAATCACATGGTTTTACATTTCAAACCTCATGACTGGGTGGATGTGAACCGCATGATAGATGTTGTATCGTGTGTGCATATGTGTTATCACGTGTATGTGTGTGTGTCTAACCTGTGTATGTAACCTGCCTGTCGTCGTTCCAGACCGTAATGACATCCAGCACGCAGGGGTGCAGTACATCCTGGACTCTGTGGTGGACCAGCTGCTGAAGAACCCTGACAGACGCTTCATCTACGTAGAGACAGCCTTCTTCTACCGCTGGTGGAAACAACAGACTGATGACATGCAGAACACTGTCAAACAGCTAGTCAATGAGGGTGAGGCCAGAGAGGGGTTATAGAGCCTGTCAGGAAGACGTTATAAAGCGGGAGAGTTCACCTTCTACCGCTGGTGAAGGAGCCAGTCAGACAGCAGGTTAATGAGAGAAGGGATGTAGGTGTTATAGCAGTGTGATAAAGCATCTCTCTCACCTGAGTGTGACTGCTATTGGTGGTGTTATTGAACAGATGTAAATTGCAATTCAGAGGTTATAAACAGTTATAACCCCTTTAACCTGTGATTAAGTCATATTACATTAAATACATATTTATTGTTGTTATCACCTTTGTCCCTCCCTCACTCCCTCCCTCCCTCCCTCCTTCCCCTCTCCCTCCCCTCTCCCTCCCTCCTCTCAGGGCGGTTGGAGTTTGTGAACGGGGGCTGGTGTATGAGTGACGAGGCGACCACCCACTACAGTGCAGTCATAGACCAGATGACCATGGGCCTGCGGTTCCTCAACGACACGTTCGGACACTGCGGTCGCCCCCGCGTCGCCTGGCACATCGACCCCTTCGGGCACGCCCGCGAGCACGCCTCCATGTTCGCACAGGTGAGGGTCGTATTCATTAGTGCTTCTTAATGTTTCTTATTACTGGTAGGTCCCTCCCTGTTTTGACCAGTTTGGTTCCTGCTGAATACAACCCACAATCTGCTGTCTTTTTTCTACCTCACAATATCCTGTCTGTCAGCCTTTCTCTGTCTATTCTTACCCGGGTAAATATCTTCCACTCCTGTTTTCCATCATGTCTTAATCCATTGTCGGAATAGATATTGTACAACCATCCAAGACTCTCGTCTGTTGAAAGGTTGTCAGTGTCATAAGGTTCTTGTGAGCTCCCAAGTTGGGAATAGAAGTGGGGCAATACAAATGTACTCTAAAGTTTTCCAAGTCAGAAATAACACGAGACGGCATGAGTCTCCCTCATCTTTCCATTCAGTTCAAAGGTCAGAGGGATGATTAGAATCCGAACTGTGTTTATTGTATTGAATGGGTGGCAGGTAGCCTAGCGTTGGTCCAGTAACCTAAAGGCTGCTGGTTTGAATACCCGAACCCAGAAGGTAAAGCATTTAGAAGGCGCCATACTACCGTGGATGACCCTGTAAAACAACACATTTCACTGCACCTGCCCGGTGTATGTGACAAGAAACCATGTTATCCTGTGTGTGTATTGTATTGACTGATGGTTCTCTCTGTTCTAGATGGGTTATGACGGCTTCTTCTTTGGTCGTCTGGACTACCAGGATCGTGACAGGAGGATGGTAGCCAGGGAACAGGAGATGTTGTGGAGGGCCAGCGAGAGCCTCACCCCCCCTATAGCTGACCTCTTCACTGGTACCTTTCACCTTCAACCTCTAGCAATATAGCAACAGCTTCACGTAGTCGTTCCATTAGATATTTTCAATCCTGACCTGACCTCTCACCTATGAACCCTGACCCATAGCACCCCAGTAGCCTAACCCCGCCCCCTCTCCTCCAGGTATCCTCCCTAACGGGTACAACCCTCCGGAGGGCTTCTGTTGGGACCAGTCATGTGACGATCCACCAATCAGAGACGACCCTGATCTGGAGGACTATAATGTTGACGATGTGGTGACCAGGTTCCTCCACATCGCACACGGACAGGTTAGAGATGAGACACACACATACAGGTCGGTCGGTCACACACACACACACACAGGTTAGTCATAATAACACACACACACTCTCTCTCTCCCTCCTCCCCTGCACCAGGCATTGGTGTATAAAACCAACCACATCATCATGACTATGGGGTCAGACTTCCAGTATGAGAACGCCAACCTGTGGTATAAGAACCTGGACAAGCTCATTCGCTACGTCAACCAGATGCAGAGTAACGGCTCTGAAGTCAACGTTCTCTACTCTACCCCCTCCTGTTACCTACAGGAGCTACACAGGGCTAATCTCACATGGTACTATACCACTATATTAACTATATGATTCTGTCAGAATACTAAACTATGTCTCGCTAGCTAGAGTAACGACCTCTGAAGTCAACGTTCTCTCCCTCCTGCTACCTTAAATGATGTACAGGTCATTTAAATGTTTTCTCTTCTCTCTCTCACCCCCGAACCCCCTGTCAGGCCTCTAAAAGGAGATGATTTCTTCCCCTATGCCGACTCAGCTCATGACTTCTGGACAGGATATTTCACCAGCCGTCCAGCCCTGAAACGCTATGAGAGGATCAGCAACAGCTACCTGCAGGTACACTACTCAAACCACAGACAATGGCTTAGTCTGAAAAGCTTTACACGCTGTGTTTGAGAGCCTCAAAGCCGTGATGCGTCATGGATAAGTTGTGACTGACTGACTGATCTACAAGTAATATTGAGCAGTTATTGATGATGTAAGGTGATTTGTAGATTAGTCAGTCTCGACTTGCCTTTAAAGTTGGCTTTATGTCGAACGCGGCCATTGATTCCTCCTCGTTGGAGGAGGAGGTAGAAGGGGAGGGACTTAGGGCCTCTTCTCCAATGAGCTTTCCAGAGGGAAGTGAGGAGTCATGGATTTGACAGCTTGTACACTTTTCATACAAAGCCACCAGACATTCACTCAGGGATGACAGTTCAGTCGCCCCACACTGAGGCCATGTCTGGAGACGTGGTTAATGCATTATTCTTCTCCTGGTTTCACAGGCGTGTAAACAGCTGGAGGTCCTTGGTGGCCCCATCTCAAGGAAAGGTCCCTTTGGAGCTGGAGACAGTGAGACCCTGAGTAAGTGTCTAGTGTACACACTTTCATCACATTCAAGTGCACTACTTCATCATCACTACATGAGTTGACTAAGACTAGTGGCAGTCAGACTCTGTTTCAATGTCCATACTTGCATCCTTCTTATTAATACTGGCATCCTTCTTATTAATACTGGCATCCTTCTTAATTAATACTGGCATCCTTCTTAATTAATACTGGCATCCTTCTTATTGATACTGGCATCCTTCTTATTGATACTGGCATCCTTCTTATTGATACTGGCATCCTTCTTATTGATACTAGCATCTTTCTTATTAATACTAGCATCCTTCTTATTAATACTGGCATCCTTCTTATTAATACGGGCATCCTTCTTATTAATACGGGCATCCTTCTTATTAATACGGGCAGCCTTCTTATTAATACTGGCATCAGTCTTATTAATACTGGCATCAGTCTTATTAATACTGGCATCAGTCTTATTAATACTGGCATCCTTTGTATTAATAAGCTTGAAGCGGTTTAGAGGACAGCAAGGTTGACAGGGAGTGTTCTGTGTTGTGATTGGTAGAGAAGGCCATGGCAGTGGCTCAGCATCACGACGCTGTATCCGGGACGGAAAAGCAACACGTTGCCAACGACTACGCTAGGAAACTGGCCAGTGGCTGGGCACACTGCCAGGTACCTACCATGTGTGCCTGTTCTTTCTATTGATCCATGCAGTCTCTCTTGTTAGATGAACTGTGTATGATTGACTCTCCACCTCTCTCTCCACTGTGTGGAGGACTATAAGACACAGACTAAATAAAGTATATTACTGTACAGTGTGTGTAACCTCTCTCTCTCCACTGTGTGGAGGACTATAAGACACAGACTAAATAAAGTATATCACTGTACAGTGTGTGTAACCTCTCTCATCCCCACTGTGTGGAGGACTATAAGACACAGACTAAATAAAGTATATTACTGTACAGTGTGTAACCTCTCTCATCCCCACTGTGTGGAGGACTATAAGACACAGACTAAATAAAGTATGTTACTGTACAGTGTGTGTAACCTCTCTCTACCCACTGTGTGGAGGACTATAAGACACAGACTAAATAAAGTATGTTACTGTACAGTGTCTGTAACCTCTCTCATCCCCACTGTGTGGAGGACTATAGGACACAGACTAAATAAAGTATATCACTGTACAGTGTGTGTAACCTCTCTCTCCCCACTGTGTGGAGAACTATAGGACACAGACTAAATAAAGTATATCACTGTACAGTGTGTGTAACCTCTCTCTCCGCTATGTGGAGGACTATAAGACAGACTAAATAAAGTATATTACTGTACAGTGTGTGTAACCTCTCTCATCCCCACTGTGTGGAGGACTATAAGACTAAATAAAGTATATTACTGTACAGTGTGTGTTCTCTCTCTCTCCACTGTGTGGAGGACTATAAGACACAGACTAAATAAAGTATATCACTGTACAGTGTGTGTAACCTCTCTCTCTCCCCACTGTGTGGAGGACTATAAGACTAAATAAAGTATATTACTGTACAGTGTGTGGAGGACTATAGGACACAGACTAAATAAAGTATATCACTGTACAGTGTGTGTAACCTCTCTCTCCCCACTGTGTGGAGGACTATAGGACACAGACTAAATAAAGTATATTACTGTACAGTGTGTGGAGGACTATAAGACACAGACTAAATAAAGTATATTACTGTACAGTGTGTGTAACCTCTCTCTCCCCACTGTGTGGAGGACTATAAGACACAGACTAAATAAAGTATATTACTGTACAGTGTATAAGACACAGACTATATTACTGTACAGTAACCTCTCTCCCCCCACTGTGTGGAGGACTATAAGACACAGACTAAATAAAGTATATTACTGTACAGTGTGTAACCTCTCTCCCCACTGTGTGGAGGACTATAAGACAGACTAAATAAAGTATATTACTGTACAGTGTGTATAACCTCTCTCTCTCCACTGTGTGGAGGACTATAGGACACAGACTAAATAAAGTACATCAAAGTACAGTGTGTGTAACCTCTCTCTCCCCACTGTGTGGAGGACTATAAGACACAGACTAAATAAAGTATATCACTACAGTGTGTGTAATCTCTCTCTCCCCACTGTGTGGAGGACTATAGGACACAGACTATATAAAGTATATTACTGTACAGTGTGTGGAGGACTATAGAACACAGACTAAATAAAGTATATCACTGTACAGTGTGTGGAGGACTATAAGACACAGACTAAATAAAGTATATTACTGTACAGTGTGTGTAACCTCTTTCTCCGCACTGTGTGGAGGACTATAGGACACAGACTAAATGAAGTATATTACTGTACAGTGTGTGTAACCTCTCTCTCCCACTGTGTGGAGGACTATAAGACAGACTAAATAAAGTATATCACTGTACAGTGTGTGTAACCTCTCTCTCCCCACTGTGTGGAGGACTATAAGACACAGACTAAATAAAGTATATTACTGTACAGTGTGTGTAACCTCTCTCCCCACTGTGTGGAGGACTATAAGACACAGACTAAATAAAGTATATCACTGTACAGTGTGTGTAACCTCTCTCTCCCCACTGTGTGGAGGACTATAAGACACAGACTAAATAAAGTATATCACTGTACAGTGTGTGTAACCTCTCTCTCCCCACTGTGTGGAGGACTATAAGACACAGACTAAATAAAGTATATCACTGTACAGTGTGTGTAACCTCTCTCTCCCCACTGTGTGGAGGACTATAAGACACAGACTAAATAAAGTATATCACTGTACAGTGTGTGTAACCTCTCTCTCCCCACTGTGTGGAGGACTATAAGACACAGACTAAATAAAGTATATCACTGTACAGTGTGTGTAACCTCTCTCTCCCCACTGTGTGGAGGACTATAAGACACAGACTAAATAAAGTATATCACTGTACAGTGTGTGTAACCTCTCTCTCCCCACTGTGTGGAGGACTATAAGACAGACTAAATAAAGTATATCACTGTACAGTGTGTGTAACCTCTCTCTCCCCACTGTCCCAGGTGTTGGTCAGTAACACTCTATCCTCTCTGAGTGGATCATCTGCTCCTCGTGTTTACTGTGAACACCTCAATATCAGTGTGTGTCCCCTCACAGAGACCAGCAAGAAGGTAACACTACATGGGCACACACACACACACACACACACACACACACACACACATTCCTCTTTGGTTCCGTGAAGTTAAATTCCCCTCCTCTCTTTTTCCATGTTTCTCTGTCAGTTCTCAGTGAACGTGTACAACCCTCTAGCTCGTCCAGTCAGTTGGCCAGTTAGACTGCCAGTCAACGGGACGGCCTACAGTATCTCAGATGCTAAGGGCAAGGCTGTGGACAGTCAGGTCGGTCTGTCTGTTCTGATAATGGTTGTCATATGTCGTTGTTCAATAACCTTTGTTATGACAGTTATGTATTGTGTGTGTATTTGCGTTTTGTGAGAGTACCCCACTCTATCCCCCCCCAGGTGGTCCCAGTGTCCCAGGCCACAGCGGCGGTGCGACGGGGCAGGGGGTACGCTGCCAACGAGCTGTTGTTCCAGGTTCAGGCCCCTCCCCTGGGCTACAGCACCTACTCTGTCTCCCTGCTTCAGAACGGCCCTCCATCTCCTCCATCTCCACTGCCCAGGGCTCCCAAGGCTGTACAGAACAAGGTCTGGGTCTTATGGCTGGACACAAACGTACTTTCTACTATGAAAGCAAATATTTGATGTATTGATTTCATGTCATCAATGGAGACCAATATTCCAAAATGTACAATGTCTCTGTTAATGATGACATATCAATGTATAAAGTCAGTTGGAAAGGTGTTGTTTTATGTTTAGACAGTTTTGTATCTAGGTTTTTAGGTTTGGATGTCACCTGTTCTGTCACTTTGTGTCTCCTCTAGTTTCTCAGGGTGACCTTTGACCCAGAGACAGGTCTCCTCAGCAGCCTCAGTAACCTGGAGACACAACAGACTGTCAAACTGTCACAGAACTTCTACTGGTCCGTACTACTTACTCTCTCTCTACCCTTCCCTCTCTCTCTCTCTACCCTTCCCTCTCTCTCTCTCCATTTCTCTTTACCCTTCCCTCTCTCTCTCCATTTCTCTCTACCCTTCCCTCTCTCTCCATCTCTCTCTACCCTTCCCTCTCTACCTCTCCATTTCTCTCTACCCTTCCATTTCTCTCTACCACTCCTTCCTATTCTCTCTACCCTTCCATAATTATGTCTTTCTCTCCCCATCCTTCTTATTTACTCTCACTGTGTGCTAGCATTGTCACGTTGAGGGATTTTCTGTCATCTTTGTTCTGTGTATGTTTGTCCAGGTACAACGCCAGCGATGGTAACAACTCAGAGAGTATTCAGATGTCAGGGGCCTACATCTTCAGACCGAACACCTCTACCCCCTTCATCATCAGCAAGACAGCTAAGATAGAAACACTACAGGTACCTACTACATTATACTTCATCTAGTCTCTTTACTTGAATGTGTTACAATATAATTCAATATGCATGAGACCCACTAAACATTCAAGAGATTCATTCCAGTCATCTCACAATTTCTAGTCTCTGCCTTAACCCCCTTCTCCTGTCTTATTCCCCCTCTCCTCCTCCCCCCTGCTCCCTCCTCCTCCCTCTCCCCCACCTCCTCCTCTCCCTCCCCCTGCTCCCTCCTCCTCCCCCCCATCAGAATTCCGTGGTGCAGGAGGTGAGACAGTGGTTCAGTCCCTGGATCTCTCAGGTGGTCCGTCTCTACACAGACAGCAGGGCTCTGGAATTGGAGTGGACTGTCGGCCCGGTGCCTATAGGGTGAGGAAGGTGCTCAGAGCCACATGGGGCCTGGTCACAGATAATGCACTGGAAGGAGAATGGAGTGTTATTGAGACAGCCTGTGCATGTCTGGCAGAAGGAGTGAGTCTTTAACGGACTGGAAAGTATTCCCGTACCATAGATTATAGTGTATCATGTTCTCTCTATCTGCCCCCCCCCCCATCAGTGATGACCTGGGTAAAGAGGTGATAAGTCGTCTAGACAGCAGCATCAACTCCTCTGGTGTCTTCTACACTGACTCTAATGGCAGAGAGGTGCTGCAGAGACGGTGAGGAACCTGTGTGTTTCCCAACTCTACGCATCAGTATGTGTTGATGATGGAGTACTGTATTCCAGTAGTGTGTTCAGACACACAGTATACACCCTAATGTGTTGTATATCTGTCTCTGACAGGAAAGACTACCGGCCCACGTGGAACCTGAGACAGTCTGAGCCAATTGCTGGCAACTACTATCCAATCAACTCTAGAGCTTACATTAAGGTGTGTCTCATTGGTCATACACCCCGGTCGGACACTTCCTCTTCCTTCTCTCATGATCATGCACTTTCTTTTCCTCTTCCCACTTACAGTTCCTTTTTCTGTGGTAGCCTTCTGGTCCAAAACTCTTCACTCTCCCTCCTGTTCTCTTCACTCTGTTTTACAAGTTCATGTGATATTATCTGACAATAGTAAATGGTGACTTCCACTGTGTGTGTGTGCAGGATGACAAGGACCAGCTGACTGTAGTGACGGACCGTTCTCAGGGAGGGGGCAGCATCCAGGATGGATCACTGGAGATCATGGTAACACACACACTCTCACTACTCTCATTTTTCATGTGGTAGGATTTTGGCGTCAAAGACATCTGTTGTGTGTGTTTCACGTCTCACCTCTTTCCCCCGGCTCCACACCCTGTCTATCTTTATCTCTGTCACATCTGACACACTCCATCCACACGACCCCCCACAGCTCCACCGTAGGTTACTGTACGATGACGTCCGGGGTGTAGGTGAGCCCCTCAACGAGACGTCTGACATTTACCCAGAAGGCCTGGTGGTTCGTGGTCGCCACCTCCTCTCCCTCAGCCCCCCTGCCACGGCTGCTGACACACACCGCCCCCTAGCACAGGAAGTGGTACTGCAGCCTCTCATCACGTTCACCGACGGAGAGCTGCACCCGAGTACCAGGCTGGAGGTGAGAGAGAGCCCATCGCAAATGATTCTTTCCTCAAGTTCTCCTCCTTGCCTCTTTCTCAACCGTATTGGAGAAGGTTCAAGGTCCCGCCCCTCAGGCCTGCTTCAATGGATTTTGAGAAAGAGGTGAGGCATCTAGGAAAGGAGGGAGAGTGAAGGAGGCTGATTGAGGAAGTTATCAGCTCTGCAGATGAAATGTGTCACTTTGGACTATTGAAATGAACCCATCTTTTAACCCCCCCACCTCAGTTCTCTGGGCTACAGGCAGTGCTGCCCCCTGCTGTTCACCTATTGACAGTGTCTCAGTGGGACCAGGACACAGTGCTGCTCAGACTGGAGCATCAGTACCAAGCTTCAGAGAGCAAGGAGCATTCCCAGCCTGTTACTGTTCATCTGCAGGTTAGTGATATGTAATACTGTATATACACACACCATACAGAGACTGTGGTTGTAAGGCTGGAGCACCAGCAGCAAGCCCAGGAGAGCATTCAGTCTCACTGTTAGGTTAGTGGTGAACACACACACACAATGCTGCTCAGACTGGAGCACCAGCAGCAAGCCCAGGAGAGCATTCAGTCTCACTGTCAGGTTAGTGGTGAACACACACACACACAATGCTGCTCAGACTGGAGCACCAGCAGCAAGCCCAGGAGAGCATTCAGTCTCACTGTCAGGTTAGTGGTGAACACACACACACACAATGCTGCTCAGACTGGAGCACCAGCAGCAAGCCCAGGAGAGCATTCAGTCTCACTGTTAGGTTAGTGGTGAACACACACACACACTGCTGCTCAGACTGGAGCACCAGCAGCAAGCCCAGGAGAGCATTCAGTCTCACTGTTAGGTTAGTGGTGAACACACACACACACAATGCTGCTCAGACTGGAGCACCAGCAGCAAGCCCAGGAGAGCATTCAGTCTCACTGTTAGGTTAGTGGTGAACACACACACACACACAGTGCTGCTCAGACTGGAGCATCAGTATTGGGCTATGGAGAGCAAGATGAACTGTCAACCTACAGGTCCAGAACACGTATGCATACGAGCCATAAACAAAGTGAAACCTTTCACTAATACCATACATTCCTGTCTCAACGTGATGTAACAACTGTTATTCACAAGTTAATTCATTTCAAACCACTTTGAAAACATGAAAGCAATGTAGATACTGAAGTTACTGACAGATGCTCTACTCTCCGTCAGTCACACGCACACTGCTCTCTCTGTAGAAGCTGTTCTCCACTCTGGACGTGCTGGGCGTGTCCGAGATGAACCTGTCAGCCAATCAGTGGAAGGATGAGATGACTCGTCTGGACTGGAAGGCGGAGTCAGGTACACATCACACAGGTGTAACAAATCAACTCTCTGCTTACTCAGCCCTCCAGGACGCGTGAAGACCGCTGACCTGCTTTAGTGTAGCAATTCCTTTGTTAGTCCATTGTGGGGCTTGTTGCTCTGTTCATTGCAGAGCTTGATGCCTGTTGTCTCCGTTTGCCTCAGGTGAGAAGCCCCTGCCGAAGAGAGGGGGAGACCCCTCTGTGTGGGAGGTGAACCTCAAGCCCATGGAGATACGCACCTTCCTGCTCCGTGTCAGGCAGAGATAGTCAATCACCAACCTCCGTTCCAGAACTAGCCAATGATCAATCCCTGTGGCTTAGCAACTATGAACTCACTGCCTTGATTGGATGTAAATAATTTGGAGTCTGAGTACATGAAGATGAATCAAATGAACAGGATTTCTTGTCATAATTGAGTTGACCGGAGTGGGTTTTAAATGAGCTCCTATAAAAGAGCTTCTTTGAAGCCGCTGAACAATCCCTTTCTGGTATTTTAGTGCCAATACCACAACCTTTCTGGTATTTTAGTGCCAATACCACAACCTTTCTGGTATTTTAGTGCCAATACCACAACCTTTCTGGTATTTTAGTGCCAATACCACAACCTTTCTGGTATTTTAGTGCCAATACCACAACCTTTCTGGTATTTTAGTGCCAATACCACAACCTTTCTGGTATTTTAGTGCCAATACCACAACCTTTCTGGTATTTTAGTGCCAATACCACAACCTTTCTGGTATTTTAGTGCCAATACCACAACCTTTCTGGTATTTTAGTGCCAATACCACAACCTTTCTGGTATTTTAGTGCCAATACCACAACCTTTCTGGTATTTTAGTGCCAATACCACAACCTTTCTGGTATTTTAGTGCCAATACCACAACCTTTCTGGTATTTTAGTGCCAATACCACAACCTTTCTGGTATTTTAGTGCCAATACCACAACCTTTCTGGTATTTTAGTGCCAATACCACAACCTTTCTGGTATTTTAGTGCCAATACCACAACCTTTCTGGTATTTTAGTGCCAACACCACAACCTTTCTGGTATTTTAGTGCCAATACCACAACCTTTCTAGTATTTTAGTGCCAATACCACAACCTTTCTGGTATTTTAGTGCCAATACCACAACCTTTCTGGTATTTTAGTGCCAATACCACATTTCTGGTATTTTAGTGCCAATACCACAACATTTCTGGTATTTTAGTGCCAATACCACAACCTTTCTGGCATTTTAGTGCCAATACCACAACCTTTCTGGTATTTTAGTGCCAATACCACAACCTTTCTGGTATTTTAGTGCCAATACCACAACCTTTCTGGTATTTTAGTGCCAATACCACAACCTTTCTGGTATTTTAGTGCCAATACCACAACCTTTCTGGTATTTTAGTGCCAATACCACAACCTTTCTGGCATTTTAGTGCCAATACCACAACCTTTCTGGTATTTTAGTGCCAATACCACAACCTTTCTGGTATTTTAGTGCCAATACCACAACCTTTCTGGCATTTTAGTGCCAATACCACAACCTTTCTGGTATTTTAGTGCCAATACCACAACCTTTCTGGTATTTTAGTGCCAATACCACAACCTTTCTGGTATTTTAGTGCCAATACCACAACCTTTCTGGTATTTTAGTGCCATTACCACAACCTAAATCTGGTATTTGTTTCTAACATCAATAAACTATTTTAGTGCAATACACACACCTTTCTGGCATTTTAGTGCCAATATATATTTCCACAACCTTTCTGGTATTCACATACTGGTTCATTCTCTACAACCTTTCAGAGTGAATAATATATTTCTGGTATTCACATACTGGTTCATTCTCTACATGCTGGTATTTTAGTGAATACCACAACCTTTCTGGTATTTTAGTGCCAATACCACAACCTTTCTAGTATTTTAGTGCACAACCTTTCTGGCATTTCAAAGCCATTTCCCGTAACTATATATATTTCCTGATTCACATACTGGTTCATTCTCTACATGCAGAGTGAATATATATATTTCCTGATTCACATACTGGTTCATTCTCTACATGCAGAGTGAATATATATATTTCCTGATTCACATACTGGTTCATTCTCTACATGCAGAGTGAATATATATATTTTCTGATTCACATACTGGTTCATTCTCTACATGCAGAGTGAATATTCTGTGCAATAAGCTATTTTTATTCCTCTCGAATGTGCCTTTCGTAAATGAGGTTTAGGCTGCATTTACACGGGCAAAAGATCCAATCTGATTGGTCATAAGACCAATTAGTGGTAAAAGATGAGAATTGAACTGCTTGTGTGTTGAATCAGAGATCAATGTGCAGCTGATATTAAACCCAGGTTGTTTCTCAGTGTGTATTCACTCACCCATTCCTCCACATGACTATAATATGTACATGTGCTACAATGGAAGTCAAAGCACATTGACAATTACACAACAGCTTGTTATAAAAATGAACCATCAGTAAAAGCTATTTTTCACCAGAACAAATGACTTCACACTTGCCATAAAGACTTTTATTAGACTGTCACAACAGTCATAAATAAAACAGAGTTGATGCTTCACTTCAGTATGAAGCCAGTATTTCCAATACAGGGCCAACTAGACATCCCATAATGAAGTTGCCCATAGATGCTGATACTGGGTCAGTTTTGCATTCTCCCCACTAATGGGAATGTAGAGGATTGGGGGAGGGGAAGCTGATCCTAGATTGGTACCAAGGGGGAAACTTCACCCCCGAGTCATAACGAGTTTAAAGTTAGTTATGTCTGGGGCCTGGAGTTTCACCTGGTTGCTTCGTCATGATTGTGTCCAGTATACCTTAGTGGACAGATTCTGCTGAGCTGGACATGAGGATACCAAGTGGGAGGGAAGAAAAGAGAGGAGACTCGCTCCACCATCACTCCATCTGGTCAGTCTGTTCCAGGTCATGGGAGTAACAGCATTTTTCACCGTGTGTGCATTTACCCTAAAATAATGAACGACAGAGAAGATGATCAACTAGACACGAGCAGAGTGAAACTGACCTTCCTTTCCCAGAATACATAGAGCCCCGTGTTGATTATCCCTTTCACACCAAGGCTAGAACTTAACATATTTACCACTAGAAATGTGTTCAACATCCACTGATGTAGCTAGCAAGTTGGTGGTCCTTCTGTAGCTCAGTTGGTAGAGCATGGTGCTTGTAACGCCAGGGTAGTGGGTTCGATCCCCGGGACCACCCATACGTAGAATGTATGCACACATGACTGTAAGTCGCTTTGGATAAAAGCGTCTGCTAAATGGCATATATTATTATTATTATTACCTAGATTGCTTGGTTACCAAGGCAACTACTGTAGCTAACAGACTCTCTAGTTTAGCTAACCCAACCATCAGTCTTAGCTGGCTATTATGAAAATCATATTAAAAACAATACTTTTTTCCAATTAGACTTTAAAAAGCAGCTCAAACAAAATATGTATAAGCCCTTAAATTCTACCGTGCGTTGTAGGGAAATATTGCAAGCTCTAGAATGCCCTTCAAGCCAATAAGTATTTAACAATGCCAGTTTAGGTTTATTATTGTGTGGAAAATGTATCTGTAATAATAGCTGAAGTGTTATGATGATTCATAATTAATGAGGCACTGTCTGTTGCTGGGGAGATAGAACACCTTGTTCTCTGGTAGTGTACGGTTACTATGCCGACAGTGTGATTATGAAAAGAACAGAGTGTGCTCACACCCTTCAGAACATTTCACCAAAGAGAAAGCTCCTGTGAAACATTCCCGTGGCTGCCTCTACACAGGCAGTCCAATTCTGATCGTTTTTCTCCTAATAGCCTTTTTTGAGAAATCAAATCAGATCTTTTCACATCAGATCAGTTTTTTTAGAGCTGGTCTGATTGGTCAAAATACCAATTAGTGTAAAAAGATCAGCATTGGGCTGCCTGTGTAAATGCAGCCTTACATTATACAATGTCTATATGGTTATTGTGGGGTGTTTCCCTGTACCTTGTGCAAGGGAAGCTCTTGCAACTTTCAGACTTTCTGAATCTTGTGTAATGCAATGCCCACTAGTGTTACAGGGTGTGGGGAGGGGAAATGTGCTCCCATACCTTCCTGAACCTCTTGCAGGGGAAGCTCTTAAGCTGGGTGGCGTCTGTGATCTGGTTCTTCCTCTTGTTTTGACCCTGTTTCCTCCTGTCCTCCAGGTCTGATGAGATACCTCCACCACTGAGAGAGAGAGAGAGACACCAAATTGAGACTCTGCATGCAGAATTCTGTGAAGATATCCTCTGTATACAATGTAAAACACCAAATGAAGCATGCAGAGCAGAATTAGGCCGGTACCCGCTAATGATCAAAACCCTAAAAGACAGCAATTCCCAAACCTTCCATAACAAAGTCATGACCTACAGAGAGATGAACCTGGAGAAGAGTCCCCTAAGCAAGCTGGTCCTGGGGCTCTGTTCACAAACACAAACACACCCTACAGAGCCCCAGGACAGCAGCACAATTAGACCCAACCAAATCATGAGAAAACAAAAAGATAATTACTTGACACATTGGAAAGAATTTACAAAAAACAGAGCAAACTAGAATGCTATTTGGCCCTAAACAGAGAGTACACAGTGGCAGAATATCTGACCACTGTGACTGACCCAATATTAAGGAAAGCTTTGACTATGTACAGACTCAGTGAGCATAGCCTTGCTGTTGAGAAAGGCCGCCGTAGGCAGACATGGCTCTCAAGAGAAGACAGGCTATGTGCTCACTGCCCACAAAATGAGGTGGAAACTGAGCTGCACTTCCTAACCTCCTGCCAAATGTATGACCATATTAGAGACACATATTTCTCTCAGATTACACAGAATTCGAAAACAAACCCAATTTTGATAAAGTCCCATATCTACTGGGTGAAATTCCACAGTGTGCCATCACTGCAGCAAGATTTGTGACCTGTTGCCAAGGCCTTGGCGCCCAGCTGGCCTGAGGTTTAAGGGTTAGGGGTCAAGGACGGGGTTAGTATTAATAAGTGTATCCTACCCAGCATTGGCGCGAGCCTTGGCCCCTAGCTGGCCTGAGGTTAGGGGTCAAGGACGGGGTTAGTATTAATAGGTGTATCCTACCCAGCATTGGCGCGAGCCTTGGCCCCCGGCTGGCCTGAGGTTTAGGGTTAGGGGTCAAGGACGGGGTTAGTATTAATAAGTGTATCCTACCCAGCATTGGCGCGGGCCTTGGCCCCCTGGCCTGAGGTTTAGGGTTAGGGTCAAGGACCTTAGTATTAATAAGTGAGCATTGGCACGGGCCTGGGCCCCAGCGACGGCGAGACTGGGGATTGGCATCCTCCCTCACATCAAAACACGCCTGTAGACTAGAGAGAGAGAGAGAGATGGGGAGAGAGATAGAGGAGGAGAGAGATGGGGAGAGAGAGAGCGCGAGAGATGGGGAGAGAGAGAGCGCAGAGATGGGGGAGAGAGAGCGCGAGAGATGGGGAGAGAGAGCGCGAGAGATGGGGGAGAGAGAGAGCGAGAGATGGGGGAGAGAGAGAGAGAGAGATGGGGGAGAGGGGCGAGAGCGCGAGAGATGGGGAGAGAGAGAGCCCTCAGAGATGGGGAGAGAACAGAGCGCGAGAGATGGGGGAGAGAGAGAGCGCGAGAGATGGGGGAGAGAGAGAGAGCGAGAGATGGGATGAGAGAGAGCGAGAGATGGGGGAGAGAGAGAGAGAGATGGGGAGAGAGAGAGAGAGCGAGAGATGGGGGGAGAGCGAGAGATGGGGAGAGAGAGAGAGAGCGAGAGATGGGGAGAGAGAGAGAGAGAGATGAGAGATGGGGAGAGAGAGAGGAGAGAGATGGGGGAGAGAGAGAGAGAGATGGGGAGAGAGAGAGATGGGGAGAGGGAGAGATGGGGGAGAGAGAGATGGGGAGAGAGCGAGAGATGGGGGAGAGAGAGAGCGAGAGATGGGGAGAGAGAGAGATGGGGAGAGGGAGAGCGAGAGATGGGGGAGAGAGAGAGAGCGAGAGATGGGGGAGAGATGGGGGAGAGAGAGAGGGGAGATGGGGGAGAGAGAGAGATGGGGAGAGAGAGAGAGAGAGGGGGGAGAGAGAGAGAGGAGAGAGATGGGGGAGAGAGGAGCGAGAGATGGGGAGAGAGAGAGCGAGAGATGGGGGAGAGAGAGAGAGCGAGAGATGGGGAGAGAGAGAGATGGACAGAGATGGGGGAGAGAGAGAGAGAGAGAGATGATGGGGGAGAGAGATGGGGGAGAGAGAGAGAGATGGGGGGGGATGAGAGAGAGCGAGAGATGGGGAGAGAGAGAGAGATGGGGAGATGGGAGAGAGATGGGGAGAGAGAGAGAGAGAGAGAGATGGGGGAGAGAGAGAGAGGGGAGAGATGGGGAGATGAGAGAGAGATGGGGGAGAGAGATGGGGAGAGCGAGAGATGGGGAGAGAGAGAGAGAGAGCGAGATTGGGAGAGAGCTTTTCCTAGGGAGAGCGAGAGAGGGGAGAGAGAGATGGGGGAGCGAGAGATGGGGAGAGAGCTGAGAGGGGGGAGATAGATGGGGGATACTGTGGGGAAGATGAGAGGAGAGAGATGGGAGAGATGGGGAGCAGAGATACAAGAGAGATGGGAGAGAGATGGGGAGAGATGGAGATGGGAGAGAGATGGGGAACCACCAGATACTGAGAGAGAGATGGGGAGAGAGATGGGGGAGAGAGAGAGAGCGCGAGAGATCAGGGGGAGAGATGGGGAGAGAGAGAGATGGGGAGAGAGCGAGAGATGGGGAGAGATGGGGAGAGAGAGGAGAGAGAGATGGGGGGAGAGAGAGGCGAGAGATGGGGGAGAGAGAGAGCGAGATGGGGAAGAGAGAGCGAGAGATGGGGAGAGAGAGAGAGAGAGAGAGATGGGGGAGAGAGAGAGAGAGAGATGGGGAGAGAGAGGGGAGAGAGATGGGGAGAGAGAGAGGAGGAGAGAGATGGGGGAGAGAGAGAGATGGGGGAGAGAGCGAGAGATGGGGGAGAGAGGGGCGCAGAGATGGGGAGAGAAGAGAGCCGAGAGATGGGGGAGAGAGAGAGAGCAGAGATGGGGAGAGAGAGAGGGAACAGAGATGGGGGATTACACCTGGGGGAGAGATGGGGAGAGAGAGAGAGGGGAGAGAGATGGGGGAGAGAGAATCCTATGGGGAGAGAGAGAACCGAGAGATGGATCAGCTGAGATGGGGAATCCTACGAGAGATGGGGAACACCAACCTAGAGAGATGGGGAGAGAGAGAGCTTCAGAGATGGGGAGAGAGAGAGAGAGCGAGAGATGGGGGGAGAGAGAGAGAGCGAGAGATGGGAGAAAGAGAGAGCCATTGGGGAGAGAGAGAGAGCCCTCAGAGATGAGAGATGGGGAGAGAGAGAGGAGAGAGATGGGGAGAGAGAGAGAGGCCCCCAGTCTTATGGGGAGATAAGGAGTATTACAAGAGATGGGGAGAGAGGGGAGAGAGATGAGCGAGAGATGGGGGAGAGAGAGATGAGAGAGATGGGGGAGAGAGAGCGAGAGAGATGGGGGAGATGAGAGAGATGAGAGAGGGGAGAGATGAAGAGCTCTCACCTCTGATGGGGAGAGAGATGGGGAGAGAGAGAGCGAGAGATGGGGAGAGATGGGGAGAGATGGAGAGAGATGGGAGAGAGAGAGAGATGGGGAGAGAGATGGGGGAGAGAGAGAGCAAGAGAGAGCGAGAGATGGGGGAGAGAGAGAGAGAGAGATGGGGAGAGAGAGAGGGAGAGATGGGGGGAGAGGAGAGAGAGAGGAGAGAGAGGAGAGATGAGGGGAGAGATGGGGAGAGAGAGATGGGGGAGGGGGAGAGCAAGAAGGGGGACACAGGACATACCTTTCCTAATATCCATAATCTTATTCATCACCTTATACCATCCTATGATTAACCTGGGATCTTATCTATACCATCCTCTCACCTTGGGACCATGGAGATGCCCCAGACTGGCAACCTCTCACCTCTGGGTTCAGTATGACCCCTAATCCTCTCACAGATGGGGAGAGAGAGAGCATGGGTTCCCTAACCTACCTTGGGGAGGATATGACCCCTAAGCTCTCACCTCTGATGGGCTGAGATGCTCAAGATAACCACCACAGAGAGTCACCATGCATCTCACCCTGATTGGGACTTGACCATGCAGGATACAAGATAACCACCACATACCATGTCAAATCTACCCCTAACCTTGGGACTTTTCCTGGGATACAAGATAACCACCACATTCTGGGACCATGCTGAGCATGCCCTCTAGACCCTAACAGATTGGGACCAGAGATCCCTCAGGATGACAAGATAACCACCACATACCATGTCAAATCTACACCCGGATTGGGACTTTTCTGAACGAAGCCACAGGATACAAGATAACCACCACATACCGTCAAATCTACACCCGGATTGGGACTTTTCCTACAGGATACAAGATAACCACCACATACCTGGTCAAATCTACACCCGGATTGGGACTTTTCCTACAGGATACAAGATAACCACCAGAGATGGGGGAACAGAGAGAAACATGGGGAAGACAGGCCCAAGATGGACAGGGACTTTTCCTACAGGGATACAAGATAACCACCACATACCGAGTCGTCAAATCTACACCCGGATTGGGACTTTTCCTACAGGATACAAACGCTTGATAACCACCACATACTGTCAAATCTACACCCGATTGGGACTTTTCCTACAGGATACAAGATAACCACCACATACCGTCAAGTCTGACCCGGATTGGGACTGTTCCTGGGGAACAGGATACAATATCATAACCAGCCTGTCAAATCTACACCCGAGATTGGGACTTTTCCTACAGGATACAACATAACCACCACATACTGGGGGAGTCAAATCTACAGATGGGGGAGGATTGGGACTTTTCCTACAGGATGGGGAGAGAAGATAACCACCACATACCGAGAGATCAAGATGGGGGAGACACCCGGGGGAGAGGGACTTTTCCTACAGAGATGGGGATACAAGATAACAGAGACCGGGGAGAAAGAGAGGAAGATGGGGGAGAGAGAGATTAGGGAGAAGATGGGGAGAGAGATGGGGGAGGGAAAAGAGAGATGGGAGATGGGGGAGACCGAGAGAGAAATCTAGAGATGGGGGAGGGGAGATTGGGAGGAGAGCGAGAGATGGGGAGAGAGAGGACTTTTCCTAAGATACAGAGATAGAGATGGGGAGATTCCTAGGAGAGAGAGAAGATGGGGAACCAGGACATGGGGAGAGAGAGGGAGAGATCAAATCTACAGATGGGGAGATGGGACTTGGGGGAGAGCAGAGAGATGGGGAGAGAAGAGGTGAGCGCAGGGGAGGGAGGAGATGGGGATGGTGAGAGAGAGATGGGGAAGATCCTGGGGAGAGAGATGGGGGAGGATGGGGGACAGACAGAGAGATGGGGAGAGAGAGAGAGATGGGGAGAGAGAGGAGAGATGGGGAGAGAGAGAGAGATGGGGAAATCTACAGAGGATTGGGAGATTTCCTAGAGAGATACAGAGAGATGGGAGAGATGGGGAGAGAGAGAGAGAGATGGGGGGAGAGGGAGGAGAGAGATGGGGGAGAGAGGGAGGAGAGAGATGGGGGAGAGAGAGAGATGGGAGAGATGGGGGAGAGAGATGGGGGAGGGGGAGAGAGCAAGAAGGGGGGACACAGGACATACCTTTTCCTAATATCCATAATCTTATTCATCACTACATTATACCATCTCTATGTTAACCTGTACTGGCATCTTCATCTGCCAGGCAGTTGGTTCAGTCCCAGACTTACATGGGTTCAGTATTGAGGATATGGTGAGCAGGGCTGCTCTCTGACAGTCTGTCTCTCTTCACTGGATTGGACTTTTCCTACAGGATACAACATAACCACCACATACTGTCAAATCTACACCCGGATTGGGACTTTTCCTACAGGATACAACATAACCACCACATACCGTCAAATCTACACCCGGATTGGGACTTTTCCTACAGGATACAACATAACCACCACATACTGTCAAATCTACACCCGGATTGGGACTTTTCCTACAGGATACAACATAACCACCACATACCGTCAAATCTACACCCGGATTGGGACTTTTCCTACAGGATACAAGATAACCACCACATACCGTCAAATCTACACCCGGATTGGGACTTTTCCTACAGGATACAACATAACCACCACATACTGTCAAATCTACACCCGGATTGGGACTTGGACTTTCAGTTTCATCCCATATTGAAATGGTTCCCATGGTGCATTGTGTCTTACCCAGCATCGCATGACGTCCCAGAGGACCCTGGGAGGAGCATCCGTCTTTAGAGCATTCTTACAGGCATGAGACAAGGACACCCTGTGGCCTGCATGAAGCAGAGCCGACCTGGAGAGAGTGAGAGAGAGAGAGAGAGAGAGAGAGAGAGAGGGTGAGTGAGTTCAAGGATAGAGTTGTATTTTATGTAATCAGACAGGACAGTCTTATATGAGAGGGAGAGTAGGACCTGAATTGGAGCAGAGGGGGAGTGCTGCAGTGTATAGTGCTGCTCAGGTTGTCCACTGTGTAGTATAGAGGTACATCCTCCAGCTCCTGGACACACAGACAACAGTTAAATTTTGGACATTACACCTGGCTCATCTTAGGCAGACCTCAGATCAGCTTGCCATTTCTCTTCTTACCCAATCCTACCATTAAGAGTGAGAACCCCAACCTAACCTCAGATCAGCTGACCCTTTCTCCCAATCCTACCATTAAGGGTGAGAACACCAACCTAACCTCAGATCAGCTGACCCTTTCTCCCAATCCTACCATTAAGGGTGAGAACACCAACCTAACCTTGGATCAGCATCAATGGAAGAATCTCAACTGCATACTCCTCACCTCCGCTCTCCTCGCCTCCTTCTCAAAACCCATTGGAGGAGAAAGAGAAGTCCCTCACCTCTGACCTTCTCCTCCAATGGGTTTTGAGGAGGAGAGCAGCATGCAGTTGAGAAAAGGTCCCCCATGTCTTATTCCATGTAATATAAGGTGTATTACAGACTGCTTCTTGTAGACCTATGACCCCTAACCTCTCACCTCTGTGACCATGCCCTCTATGACCCCTAACCTCTCACCTCTGTGACCATGCTGAGCATGCCCTCTATGACCCCTAACCTCTCACCTCTGTGACCATGCTCTCTATGACCCCTAACCTCTCACCTCTGTGACCATGCACTCTATGACCCCTAACCTCTCACCTCTGTGACCATGCCCTGACCCCTAACCTCTCACCTCTGCCATGCCCTCTATGACCCTAACCTCTCACCTCTGTGACCATGCCATGCCCTCTATGACCCCTAACCTCTCACCTCTGTGACCATGCTGAGCATGCCCTCTATGACCCCTAACCTCTCACCTCTGTGACCATGCTGAGCATGCCCTCTATGACCCCTAACCTCTCACCTCTGTGACCATGCTGAGCATGCCCTCTATGACCCCTAACCTCTCACCTCTGTGACCATGCTGAGCATGCCCTCTATGACCCCTAACCTCCCACCTCTGTGACCATGCTCTCTATGACCCCTAACCTCTCACCTCTGTGACCATGCACTCTATGACCCCTAACCTCTCACCTCTGTGACCATGCTGAGCATGCCCTCTATGACCCCTAACCTCTCACCTCTGTGACCATGCTGAGCATGCCCTCTATGACCCCTAACCTCTCACCTCTGTGACCATGCTGAGCATGCCCTCTATGCGACGGGCGGTTCCAAAGCGGGACGGGTTCCCAGACACGGCAGATAGAACCTTCTGAACGAAGCTCACGTCATGGAGGGCCTCACCCCAGATAGGACCACCCAGCTACAGAGGAGGAGGAGGGAGAGACGGTGTCAGAGAGAATGCGTGAGAAAGTAAGAGACAAAGTGTGTTTGAGAGTGTGTGTGTGTGTGTGTGTGTGTGTGTGTCCTCACCTGGTGTCTGTGTCCACAGTGTTCACACTCTGCTCCGACCGGCGGTCCAGTGGCTGCAGAGTACTTTATACTGAAACACACAGAGAGAAACATTAACACACACAAGTTGCCCAACTCGACAGGAATAACCCATATAGAGAAATAGTGTCTTACTGGTTTCCCTGAGTCGTCCTCTTGCCCAGTCGTTGTAAGTGGAAGGAGCCACAGCCAACACAGTTATACACCAACGCTTGTTTACTGAAACACGACATCAGGTGTAATGTCATCATATCTTCAGAATAACAACTTTACAGTCCGTTATGAAGACTTCATGTCTAGATAAAGTGTTGTGTTACGGTGTGTGTGTGTTCATACCTTGCTGAGTTTTTGACCATGGCCTGTCCAGTGTGTACCCTGACAAACACTCGTATGTAGAAGTCCACACTGACACAGAGCAGGGGGTGGATGTACCGTTGGTACACACCAGCTCTCTGGTCCAGACTGTGTAGGATGATACGCAGAGCCTGGGGGAGGAGGGAGAAGAGGGGGGGGCGAGGAGAAGGTGAGGAGGGAGAAAAGGGGGGTGGCGAGGAGGGAAAAGATGGGGGTGGCGAGGAGGGACAAGATGGGGGTGGCGAGGAGGGACAAGATGGGGGTGGCGAGGAGGGAAAAGATGGGGGTGGCGAGGAGGGAAAAGATGGGGGTGGCGAGGAGGGAAAAGATGGGGGTGGCGAGGAGGGAAAAGATGGGGTGGCGAGGAGGGAAAAGAAGATGGGGGTGGCGAGGAGGGAAAAGATGGGGGTGGCGAGGAGGGAGAAGAGGGGGGTGGCGAGGAGGGAGGTGGCGAGGAGGGAGAAGAGGGGGTGGCGAGGAGGGAGAAGAGGGGGGTGGCGAGGAGGGAGAAGAGGGGGGTGGCGAGGAGGGAGAAGAGGGGGGTGGCGAGGAGGGAGAAGAGGGGGTGGCGAGGAGGGAGAAGAGGGGGGTGGCGAGGAGGAGAAGAGGGGAGGAGGGAGAAGAGGGGGGTGGCGAGGAGGGAGAAGAGGGGGGTGGCGAGGAGGGAGAAGATGGGGGTGGCGAGGAGGGAGAAGATGGGGGTGGCGAGGAGGGAGAAGATGGGGGGGGCGAGGAGGGAGAAGATGGGGGTGGCGAGGAGGGAGAAGAGGGGGGTGGCGAGGAGGGAGAAGAGGGGGGTGGCGAGGAGGGAGAAGAGGGGGGTGGCGAGGAGGGAGAAGAGGGGGTGGCGAGGAGGGAGAAGAGGGGGTGGCGAGGAGGGAGAAGAGGGGGTGGCGAGGAGGAGAAGATGGGGGTGGCGAGGAGGGAAAAGATGGGGGGAGAAGAGGGAGGTGGCGAGGAGGGAGAAAGATGGGGGTGGCGAGGAGGGAGAAGAGGGGGTGGCGAGGAGGGAGAAGAGGGAGGTGGCGAGGAGGGAGAAGAGGGGGTGGCGAGGAGGGAGAAGAGGGGGTGGCGAGGAGGGAGAAGAGGGAGGTGGCGAGGAGGGAGAAGGGGTGGCGAGAGGGGGTGGCGAGCGAGGGGGTGGGAGAAGAGGGGGTGGCGAGGAGGGAGAAGAGGGGGTGGCGAGGAGGGGAGAAGAGGGGGTGGCGAGGAGGGAGAAGATGGGGGTGGCGAGGAGGGAGAAGATGGGGGTGGCGAGGAGGAAGAAGAGGGGGTGGCGAGGAGGGAGAAGAGAGGGTGGCGAGGAGGGAGGGGGTGGGGAGAAGATGGGGGTGGCGAGGAGGGAAAAGAGGGGGTGGCGAGGAGGGAGAAGAGGGGGTGGCGAGGAGGGAGAAGAGGGGGTGGCGAGGAGGGAGAAGATGGGGGTGGCGAGGAGGGAGAAAGATGGGGGTGGCGAGGAGGGAAAGATGGGGGTGGCGAGGAGGGAAAAGATGGGGGTGGCGAGGAGGGAAAAGATGGGAGGAGGCGAGGGTGAGGGAGAAAGAGGGGGTGGCGAGGAGGAGAAGAGAAGAGGAGAGAGAAGAGGGAGATGGCGAGGAGGGAGAAGAGGGAGGTGGCGAGGAGGGAGAAGAGGGGGTGGCGAGGAGGGAGAAGAGGGGGTGGCGAGGAGGGAGAAGAGAGGGGGTGGCGAGGAGGGAGAAGAAGATGGGGGTGGCGAGGAGGGAGAAGATGGGGGTGGCGAGGAGGGAGAAGAGGGAGGTGGCGAGGAGGGAGAAGAGGGGGTGGCGAGGAGGAGAAGAGGGAGGTGGCGAGGAGGGAGAAGAGGGAGGTGGCGAGGAGGGAGAAGAGGGAGGAAGGCGAGGAGGGAGAAGAGGGAGAGGCGAGGAGGGAGAAGAGGGAGATGGCGAGGAGGGAGAAGAGGGGGTGGCGAGGAGGGAGAAGAGGGGGTGGCGAGGAGGGAGAAGATGGAGGTGGCGAGGAGGGAAAAGAGAAGATGGGGGTGGCGAGGAGGAAAAGATGGGGGTGGCGAGGAGGGAGGGGGGTGGCGAGGAGGGAAAAGAGGGGGTGGCGAGGAGGGAGAAGAGGGGGTGGCGAGGAGGGAGAAGAGGGGGTGGCGAGGAGGGAGAAGAGGGGGTGGCGAGGAGGGAGAAGAGGGGGTGGCGAGGAGGGAAAGAGGGAGGTGGCGAGGAGGGAAAAGAGGGAGGTGGCGATGGGGGTGAAGCGAGGAGGGAAAAGATGGGGGTGGCAAGGAGGGAAAAGAGGGGGGTGGCGAGGAGGGAGAAGAGGGGGGTGGCGAGGAGGGAGAAGAGGGGGGTGGCGAGGAGGGAGAAGAGGGGGGTGGCGAGGGAGAGAGGGAAGGTGGAGAAGGAGAGTTATGAGACAAGCTACACAGCAGGGACTAAACTCTCAAACTTCTATTCAAAATGTATTCACACAACTTCCATAAATGTTCCTTCTACTACACATATTATTCCAACAAGGTTTTTCTTGCATCCAGTTTTTTATTTTACCCCCTTTTCTCCCCAATTTCGTGGTATCCAATTGTTAGTAATTACTATCTTGTCTCATCGCTACAACTCCCGTACGGGCTCAGGAGAGATGAAGGTCACTTGCATCCAGTTTTAGTTGAAAATACACGCTGCTGGAATACAGTTTAGCCAAGCGTTCCTCACCATCTCATGACAGTACTTGGCTTTGATGGAGACAGAGCCGTATTTGCTGTAGCAGGTCTCCCCACTGTTACCAGCCATCACAGCCATGTCAGTACATGTCACACACAACAGACCTGGGGGAGAGAGAGACGTTTTTAGTAAAACCACACTGGAAAAGGCACTCAGTGTATCTGTTGCTGACACATAAACATGTTAAGTTAAGCAGAGAGAATAACTGACGGACATCTACGGACCTCCTTCACCGACAGCCTGGACGGCGGCATCCAGGAAGGGGGCGGGGCTTCCGTAGGGGTCCAGGTCTATGACATCATAGCGGTCCTTCTTCCCCCGCATCTCATACATCAGCATGCTGGAGGAACAAGACAGGGAGGGATTAACATGCTGGAAGAACAAGACGGAGAGGGATTAACATGGAGGAACGAGACAGGGGGGGGATTAACATGCTGGAGGAGGAACGAGACAGGGAGGGATTAACATGGAGGAACGAGACAGGGAGGGATTAACATGGAGGAACGAGACAGGGAGGGATTAACATGGAGGAACGAGACAGGGAGGGATTAACATGGAGGAACGAGACAGGGAGGGATTAACATGGAGGAACGAGACAGGGAGGGATTAACATGGAGGAACGAGACAGGGAGGGATTAACATGGAGGAGGAACGAGACAGGGAGGGATTAACATGGAGGAGGAACGAGACAGGGAGGGATTAACATGGAGGAACGAGACAGGGAGGGATTAACATGGAGGAACGAGACAGGGAGGGTTTAACATGCTGGAGGAACGAGACAGGGAGGGATTAACATGGAGGAACGAGACAGGGAGGGTTTAACATGCTAGAGGAGGAACGAGACAGGGAGGGATTAACATGATGGAGGAACGAGACAGGGAGGGATTAACATGGAGGAGGAACGAGACAGGGAGGGATTAACATGGAGGAACGAGACAGGGAGGGATTAACATGGAGGAACGGGACAGGGAGGGATTAACATGGAGGAACGAGACAGGGAGGGATTAACATGGAGGAACGGACAGGGAGGGATTAACATGGAGGAACGAGACAGGGAGGGATTAACATGGAGGAACGAGACAGGGAGGGATTAACATGGAGGAACGAGACAGGGAGGGATTAACATGGAGGAACGAGACAGGGAGGGATTAACATGGAGGAACGAGACAGGGAGGGATTAACATGGAGGAACGGGACAGGGAGGGATTAACATGGAGGAACGAGACAGGGAGGGATTAACATGGAGGAACGAGACAGGGAGGGATTAACATGGAGGAACGAGACAGGGAGGGATTAACATGGAGGAACGGGACAGGGAGGGATTAACATGGAGGAACGAGACAGGGAGGGATTAACATGGAGGAACGAGACAGGGAGGGATTAACATGGAGGAACGAGACAGGGAGGGATTAACATGGAGGAACGGGACAGGGAGGGATTAACATGGAGGAACGGACAGGGAGGGATTAACATGGAGGAACGAGACAGGGAGGGATTAACATGGAGGAACGAGACAGGGAGGGATTAACATGGAGGAACGAGACAGGGAGGGATTAACATGGAGGAACGAGACAGGGAGGGATTAACATGGAGGAGGAACGAGACAGGGAGGGGGATTAACATGCTGGAGGAGGAACGAGACGGAGGGATTAACATGCTGGAGGAGGAACGAGACAGGGGGGATTAACATGCTGGAGGAGGCACGAGACGGGGGGATTAACATGCTGGAGGAGGAACGAGACAGGGAGGGATTAACATGATGGAGGAGGAACGAGACAGGGAGGGATTAACATGCTGGAGGAGGAACGAGACAGGGAGGGATTAACATGATGGAGGAGGAACGAGACAGGGAGGGATTAACATGCTGGAGGAGGAAACGAGACGGGAGGGGGGTTAACATGCTGGAGGAGGAACGAGACAGGGGGGATTAACATGCTGGAGGAGGAACGAGACAGGGAGGGATTAACATGCTGGAGGAGGAACGAGACGGGGGGGGTTAACATGCTGGAGGAGGAACGAGACAGGGGGATTAACATGCTGGAGGAGGAACGAGACAGGGAGGGATTAACATGATGGAGGAGGAACGAGACAGGGATTAACACAGGGATTATTAATAATAGGGAGAAAAGATAAATGAGAGGGATAGTTTGACTTCGAGAAGACTGTCTGAGTGTGTCAGTGACCATAGATAAACAAATAAAGAGGAAAATAAGAGAAGAAAAGAATGAGATACATGAAGGAGAGAGCGAGACCAACCTGGCATCTCTCTGGCTGGCCTGCAGTAGGTGTGTGACTCCGTTGTGCTGGGCATTGCGGGCGATGAGGGCAGCAGCCTTGGCTGAGAAGTCGTTAGCTGTGACGCTACGTAGACCAGGCACCTCCAGAGCAAACCTCACAGAGCGTAGGCCAGACGCTGCCAGACCCTCCAACACACGCAGACCATTCTGGATGGAGAACGGTAGGGTTAGATCATAAACACACTGGCAGACCATTGTTGAGAGAGGAGAACGGTAGGGTTAGATCACCAACACACTGGCAGACCATTGTTGAGAGAAGAGAACGGTAGGGTTAGAATACCAACACAAACACACTGGCAGACCATTGTGGAGAGAGGAGAACGGTAGGGTTAGATCACAAACACACTGGCAGACCATTGTGGAGAGAGGAGAACGAGACAGGGAGGGATTAACATGGAGGAGAAGAGACAGGGGGGATTAACATGCGGTAGGGTTAGATCACAAACACACTGGCAGACCATTGTGGAGAGGGAGAATGGTAGGGTTAGAATACCAACACACTGGCAGACCATTGTGGAGAGAGGAGAATGGTAGGGTTAGATCACAAACACACTGGCAGACCATTGTGGAGAGAGGAGAAGGAGGGTTAACAATGGAGGACATGGAGGGATTAACATTGAGGAGGAGAATTGGGTTAACATGCTTGTGGAGGAGGAACACACAGGCAACCATGAGGAGCGAGAATGGAGGGTTAACATGAAGGAGGAACAGGGGAGACCATGTGGAGGAACGAGACCTCCTTAACATCACAAGACACAGACTGGGATTAGACACAGGGACCATTGTTAAGAGAGGAGATAAATGGTAGGGTTAGACTCACAAACTGTCTGACCATGGCAGACCATTGTGGAAATAAAGAGGAAAATAAGAGAAGAATGAGATACATGGAGAGGAGAAACCTGGTAGGGTTAGCCTACCAAACACACCTGGCAGACCATTGTGGAGGGCAAACACACACTGGCAGACCATTGTGGAGAGACCAGGAGAACAACCACTCAGACCATTGAGCGAGGGAACAGACGCTAGCCAAACACACTGGCAGACCATTGTGGACCAGGGTTAGATCACAGAGACCATTGTGGAGAGAGGAGAATACCTGTGGAGAACCAGCTAGCTACCATAGCGGTAGGGTTAGATCACAAACACACTGGCAGACCATTGTGGAGAGAGGAGAACGGTAGGGTTAGATCACAAACACACTGGCAGACCATTGTGGAGAGAGGAGAACGGTAGGGTTAGAATACCAACACACTGGCAGACCATTGTGGAGGGAGGAGAACGGTAGGGTTACATCACAAACACACTGGCAGACCATTGTGGCGAGAGGAGAACCAGGGTTAGATCACAAACACACTGGCAGACCATTGTGGAGAGAGGAGAATGGTAGGGTTAGAATACCATTGTGGAACACAATGGCAGACCATTGGCAGACCATTGTGGAGAGAGGAGAACGGTAGGGTTAGAATACAAACACACTGGCAGACCATTGTGGAGAGAGGAGAATGGTAGGGTTAGATCACAAACACACTGGCAGACCATTGTGGAGAGAGGAGAACGGTAGGGTTAGATCACAAACACACTGGCAGACCATTGTGGAGAGAGGAGAACGGTAGGGTTAGATCACAAACACACTGGCAGACCATTGTGGAGAGAGGAGAATGGTAGGGTTAGAACACAAACACACTGGCAGACCATTGTGGAGAGAGGAGAACGGTAGGGTTAGAACACAAACACACTGGCAGACCATTGTGGAGAGAGGAGAATGGTAGGGTTAGAACACAAACACACTGGCAGACCATTGTGGAGAGAGGAGAACGGTAGGGTTAGATCACAAACACACTGGCAGACCATTGTGGAGAGAGGAGAACGGTAGGGGTAGATCACAAACACACTGGCAGACCATTGTGGAGAGAGGAGAACGGTTGTGGGGGCAGAACACAAACACACTGGCAGACCATTGTGGAGAGAGGAGAACGGTAGGGTTAGAACACAAACACACTGGCAGACCATTGTGGAGAGAGGAGAACGGTAGGGTTGGAACATGGATGCACACACACGCTTTTTCATACCTTACAGCGCTCCCCCACTGAAGCAGTTACGACTGGCTCCTCTCCTCCTTCCTCCCCTGTCTGCATCTCTGTCTCCTCTTTCTTCTCGTCAGCTAGATTGACCACCACCCTCTCCTTCTCCCCTGGCACTACCACCTTCACCCCCCTCCGGGCCATCTGCTCCCGGGCAAACTCTGTAACCACCGCACACCTGGAGAGAAGGGGGGCAAGACGGAGACATGAGATGAAACAGCTAGCTACCATAGCCTGTACCTGTGATGAACAACCAGCTAGCTACCATAGCCTGTACCTGTGATGAACAACCAGCTAGCTACCATAGCCTGTACCTGTGATGAACAACCAGCTAGCTACCATAGCCTGTACCTGTGATGAACAACCAGCTAGCTACCATAGCCTGTACCTGTGATGAACAACCAGCCTGTACCTGTGTTGAACAACCAGCTAGCTACCATAACCTGTACCTGTGATGAACAACCAGCTAGCTACCATAGCCTGTACCTGTGATGAACAACCAGCTAGCTACCATAGCCTGTACCTGTGATGAACAACCAGCCACCATAGCCTGTACCTGTGATGAACAACCAGCTAGCTACCATAGCCTGTACCTGTGATGAACAACCAGATGCTACCATAGCCTGTACAAACAACCAGCTAGCTACCATAGCCTGTACCTGTGATGAACAACCAGCTAGCTACCATAGCCTGTACCTGTGATGAACAACCAGCTAGCTACCATAGCCTGTACCTGTGATGAACAACCAGCCTGTACCTGTGATGAACAACCAGCTAGCTACCATAACCTGTACCTGTGATGAACAACCAGCTAGCTACCATAGCCTGTACCTGTGATGAACAACCAGCTAGCTACCATAGCCTGTACCTGTGATGAACAACCAGCTAGCTACCATAGCCTGTACCTGTGATGAACAACCAGCTAGCTACCATAGCCTGTACCTGTGATGAACAACCAGCTAGCTACCATAGCCTGTACCTGTGATGAACAACCAGCTAGCTACCATAGCCTGTACCTGTGATGAACAACCAGCTAGCTACCATAACCTGAGCCATATTTATTGTACCTTCATTTAACTAGGCAAGTCAATAAAGAACAAATTCTAAATTAATGACGGCCTACATGTAAAGCCCCCCGGTCAAACCCTCCTCTAACCCAGACGATGCTGGGCCAATAGTGCACCGCTATATGGGACTCCCGATCACAGCTGGTTGTGATACAGCCCAGGATCGAACCCAGGTCTGTAGTGGCGCCTACTAGCATTGTGACGCAGTGCCTTAGACCGCTGCGCCACTAATTTATTTTATCTATACTGAACAAAATCATAAACTCTACATGTAAAGTGTTCCATGTTTGTAAAGTGACTGTTCCACTGGATGTCATAAGGTGAATGCACCAATTTGTAAGTCGCTCTGGATAAGAGCGTCTGCTAAATGACTTAAATGTAATGTAAATGTAATGTTTCATGAGCTGAAATAAAAGATCCCAAAAATGTTCCATACGCACAACGTCATTTTAGAGACCTTGGCAGTACATCCAACCGGCCTCACAACCGCAGACCACGTGTGGCCAGCCCAGGACCTCCACACCCAGCTTCTTCACCTGAGGGGTCGTCTGAGACCAGCCACCATGTCAGCTGATGAAAATTAGTTTGCACACCTGAAGAATTTCTGCACCAACTGTCAGAAACCATTTCAGGGAAGCTGATCTGAGTGCTTTTCATCCTCACCAGGGTCTTGACCTGACTGCAGTTCAGCATCGTAACTGACTTCAGTGGGCAAATGATCACCTTCAATGGCCACTGGCACACTGGAGAGGTGTGCTCTTCATGGATGAATCCCAGTTTCAACTGTACCGGGCAGATGGCAGACAACGTGTATGGTGTCGTGTGGGCTTGCGGTTTGCTGATGTCAACGTTTTGAACAGTGTCCCATGGTGGCAGTGGGAAGATGGTATGGGCTGGCATAAGGTACAAACATCGAACACAATTGCATTTTATTGTTGGCAATTTGGATGCACAGAGATACCGTGATGAGATCCTGAGGCAATTTGTCGTGCCATTTATCTGCCGTCATCACCTCATGTTTCAGCATGATAACGCACGGCCCCATGTCACAAGAATCTGTGCACGATTCCTGGAAGCTGAAAATGTCCCAGTTCTTCCATGGCCTGCATACTCACCAGACATGTCAGCCTTTGAGCATGTTTGGGATGCTCTGGATCGATGTATACGACAACGTGTTCCAGTTCCCACCAATATCCAGAAACTTCGCACAGGCATTGAAGAGAAGTGGGACAACATTCCACAGGCCACAATCAACAGCCTGATCTACTCTATGCGAAGGAGATGTGTCGCACTGCATGAGGCAAATGGTGGTCACACCAGATACTGACTGGGTTTCTGATCCACAACCCTACCTTTTTTAAAGTATCTGTGACCAAAAGATGTATATTTGTATTCCCAGTCATGTGAAATCTATAGATTAGGGCCATAGATTAGGGTCTAATTAATTTACTTCAATTGACTGATTTCCTTGTATGAACTGTAACTCAGTAAACTCTTTGAAATTGTTGCATGTTGCAGTTATATTTTTATTCAGTGTAAATACATGGCTCTGACTATAGCTATACTTTCTTCGCAGATTCAGCTCTACATAAGCCATATTGAATGCAGTTTCTTCAACTGAAGGCTAACAGACCCATAGGAAAATATCCAAATTGCAATGTATGCATATATCCCATAATATATCCAGGGACAAGGTATATGTTGACAATGCAGCCTTGAGCTGAATGTTGGGCCAGCTAAGGGATAAAAGACCATTAGGGGTGTATTCATTCGTAAGTGCACACCAAAGCAAACTGTGTGAGAGTTTCTATTGGACAAGTTCAGGTAGGTCCCTCTGTTTCGTTTACTTCCTAGTGAATAAGCCCCATCAGTCAAACTCACGTCAGATCTCTGTTGAACTCCTGCACAGGGTTGTAAAACACCTCGTTGGCACTGGGAAACAATATGGCTGCCTTGCCCTCCCTGACAACTGTCTCCCCTGGCAACAACCCCGTTGTCGGGGGCATCTCCTGGTCAGGTGTTGCGGCAGCTGGACTTGGGTTCAAGCCCTCCATTGGGGCTCCAGAAGTAGGGGGCTGAGGCTTGGTGTCTACCCCGGACAGGGTGGTGTTAACATGTGGATCCTGAGGGGCCCTGAGGGGCTCCATGGTTCTCAGTCCCCTGTAGGCAACACTGCCAACTGTCCTTTGAATCCTCTGGTGGGTGAAGGGTACAGTTAAGAGGGGGAGTAGCCGAGCAGTGATGATCAGCATAGGGCACTTCTCAGTCCTGGAAGAAATGACAACAATGTGTTATAACGGTCACAGTTGTCACACACAGACATTGATCATGACTATCAGTGCCATTACATCAGACGAAGGCGTCTACTGTCCGGGGGAGTTTTGTTAAGAGACCAGATGCTCGGTCTGAAAATTAACGCGCATCGCTTGCGGTGTACAGTAAGTGTCATTTGTTTAATTATTTTGATGTCTTATGAAAGTCATGGGTTTTATGTTTCTAGAACCATATTGCATTTGATAATCGATTCACGTTTAGATGGAGTATATATGGCTGTCAGAGACAGTAAATTATACCTCTGAAAATAACATAGGTCTCTTTAAGGAGTCAAGTTAGAGTACATATTGGGCTAGGTTTTTTATTTTTTTTTAAATTTGACCTTTATTTAACTAGGCACGTCAGTTAAGAACAAAGTCTTATTTTCAATGAGGGCCTAGGAACAGGGGCAGAACGACAGATGTGTACCTTGTCAGCTCGGGGATCTGAACTTGCAACCTTTTGGTTACGAGTCCAATGCACTAAACCACTAGGCTACCCTGCCGCCCCAGGTTACACAGTACTGATGGAAAAACAGATATTGGTTCGACTTGGGGCTCTTCCTCCACAGTTTAGACCAGAGCATTAACTGACAACACAAAGACTGTTAGCTAAACCATATGGTTTGAAGCAAAGATGATCTAACGTTACTGATGCCTGAGCTGAAGTCAGAGCAGCTTGCTAAGGTAGCACGCTAGCTACATAAACCAGGGCGCACCCCCTTCAATGTAGTCAGAGCTTGTTTTGTCAGAGAGAAAAAAATACACCAGCAATCTAACTAACATGAACATTCACACCATAAAAGTTATGATAAAACACTTGCAACTTTTACATGCTGACACCGGCTAAGTTCACAATGCTAGCTAACTGACTGCATTGAAATGAATCGAAGCGCTAACTAGCTAGCTACCGGTATTTAGCTATCAAGTAAGATAAAAACGATTACCTTATCTGCGGCGCACTTTCCCAAGTTGACAACTTAAAATGTAGCTGTATTTGATGATTATGGATATTTACTGTATGACAACGGTAATAACTCACTAGCTATTTGTTACAAAACTCAAGTTAACACATGGACGCAGATATGCATGGACCACAACTACAGAAACCCGCAGAACCAAACAGAAAGAGGTCAAAAAGGCGTTTCGAATTCTTCTTCTTCGCTGAGGTTTAAGGGCGGTTAGTATCTAATACATGCTGCATTACCGCCACCTACTAGACTGTATTACAACTCGCTTCTCCTTTGCTTGAAAACAATCTATATACAAATACCCTACCATGCAACACTACACTCACTAAAAAATGAAAATAATTTTTAAATATCACCACCCTACTCCACTATGTAAATGTATTTAGTCCTACCTCAGGCCAACAACCTGAAAGGATGGGACACCACCACAACACACCCTGTAACCCTTCTGATGTCACGTCTCGCACACCCAAATACCTCTCTGCAGCTGCCACCACAACCTACATTTGCTGTGACTTACATTCCATCCCTGCAGTACAGTTGATAACCATTACTATAAATGCTATAAATCCAGTCTCACTGAAACATATAACACTTGTTGGCCTATCCATCTGTACAGGTACAGATCTACTACTCACACCACTCCTCTCAGGATCCCTCCATCTGTACAGGTACAGATCTACTACTCACACCCCTCCTCTCAGGATCCCTCCCTCTGTACAGGTACAGATCTACTACTCACACCACTCCTCTCAGGATCCCTCCATCTGTACAGGTACAGATCTACTACTCACACCACTCCTCTCAGGATCCCTCCATCTGTACAGGTACAGATCTACTACTCACACCACTCCTCTCAGGATCCCTCCATCTGTACAGGTACAGATCTACTACTCACACCACTCCTCTCAGGATCCCTCCATCTGTACAGGTACAGATCTACTACTCACACCACTCCTCTCAGGATCCCTCCATCTGTACAGGTACAGATCTACAGATCCCTCCACTGTACAGGTACACACCACTCCTCTCAGGATCCCTCCCTCTGTACAGGTACAGATCTACTACTCACACCACTCCTCTCAGGATCCCTCCCTCTGTACAGGTACAGATCTACTACTCACACCACTCCTCTCAGGATCCCTCCCTCTGTACAGGTACAGATCTACTACTCACACCACTCCTCTCAGGATCCCTCCCTCTGTACAGGTACAGATCTACTACTCACACCACTCCTCTCAGGATCACAAAGAAACAAAGCATCCTTCACTCATGCAGCCAAACATACCCTCGTAAAACTGACTATCCTACCAATCCTTGACTTCGGTGATGTCATTTACAAAATAGCCTCCAACACTCTACTCAGCAAATTGGATGCAGTCTATCACAGTCCATCCGTTTTGTCACCAAAGCCCCATATACTACCCACCACTGCGACCTGTATGCTCTCGTTGGCTGGTCCTCGCTTCACATTCGTCGCCAAACCCACTGGTTCCAGGTCATCTATAAGTCTTTGCTAGGTAAAGCCCCGCGGCAGAGTGGTTGGAGCAGCGTTGGGCTCGTAACCGAAAGGTTGCAAGTTCAAATCCCCAAGCTGACAAGGTACAAATCTGTCATTCTGCCCCTGAACAAGGCTGTTAACCCGACTGTCATTGAAAATAAGAATTTGTTCTTAACTGACTTGCCTAGTTAAATAAAGGTCAAATAAAAAAATACAATAAAATCTCAGCTCACAAGTCACCATAACAGCACCCACCCAGAGCACGTGCTCCAGCAGGTATATTTCACTGGTCACCCCCAAAGCCAATTCCTCCTTCAGTCGCCTTTCTTTCCAGTTCTCTGCTGCCAATGACTGGAACAAACTACAAAAATCACTGAAGCTGTAAATTCATATCTCCCTCACCAGCTGTCAGAGCAGCTCACAGATCACTGCACATAGCTCATCTGTAAATAGCCCAACCAACTGCCTAATTCCCAAACTGTTATTTATTTTGCTCCTTTGCACCCCAGTATCTCTACTTGCACATTCATCTTCTGCACATGTATCACTCCAGTGTTTAACTGCTATATTGTAATTATTTAGCCGCTATGACCTATTCATTGCCTTCCCTCACTTATCCTACGTCATTTGCACACACTGTATATAGACTTTTTCTATTGTATTATTGACTGTATGTTTGTTTATTCCATGTGTAACTCTGTGCGAAATTGACACACAAAAAATAATGTCATAAAAAAAAATGTGCCATGGCATCAGCAAAAAGACCTGCTCCGACTCTGTCAACATATCCTGTGTTTGGCCGCCTTTCCTTCCAGTTCTCCGCTGCCAATAAATGGAACGAATTGCAAAAATCACTGAAGCTGGAGACTCACATCTCCCTCTCTGACTTTAAGCATCAGCTGTCAGAGCTGCTTACCGATCACTGTACCTGTGCACAGCCAATCTGTAAATAGCACACCCAACTACCTCATCCCCATATTGGTATTTAGCTTTTTTCTCTTTTGCACCCCAGTATCTCTACTTGCACATCATCATCTGCACATCTATCACTCCAGTGTTAATGCTAATTGTAATTATTTAGCCTCCATGGTCTATTTATTGCCTTACCTCCCTAATCTTCTACATTTGCACACACTGTATATAGACTTTTCTATTGTGTTATTGACTGTACATTTGTTTATATGTAACTCTGTGTTGTTGTTTTTGTCGCACTGCTTTGCTTTATCTTGGCCAGGTCGCAGTTGTAAATGAGAACTTGTTCTCAACTAGCTTACCTGGTTAAATAAAGGTGAAATAAAAAATAATTTAAAAAATAATAATTCTGATCCCCAGCCCCATGGGCATCCCTACATTCCTTTGTCTCATGCCCTTCTGGACACTTCTCACACCTAGGAACCTCCCTCCTACACACTGCTGCCACATGCCCATCAGCTTGACACCAGTAACAACGTAATGTATTCGGAACCAAAGCTTGTACAGCACAACTTATATAACCTCACATCACTTTGTCAGGCAAAGACTCAACATCAAAACTCAAAAGAACAGACAATGACACTTCTGTTTCACTACTCACACCCCCGTCTGCGTCGCACCAAACACGAGCATCACAAACACCCCGGGGATCTTCCCCTTCATTTAGTCAACTTTGACATTTACTGCTACCCCAGTAATCACTGCTTTCAATGGCGCCCTTTTCTTGAGAGCAAAACAATTCACATTTCTTGCCCCCACATTTCAAATGAGAGAAGAAAATGCATATAGAGTACCACAGTATGAGTCATAATACCCATAAAACCTAGCGGTCAAACAGGGAAATGGTTCCACCAGTTATTTTTCCAATTGTTTTTATTTTTAGAAACACTTAAAATAAGGGCTGTGTTTCGTGTAGGCTTACCCTGGCATGATGTTTTGATAACTATGGAAATCTCTCGAGGACAAGGTGACTTTTATCAATATTTTCACCTGTATTTACCCCCCAAAAATGAACTGCTAATTGCTTGCTAATAAAGAACTACAAATGCCATATCTGGACGAGACTGCCGAATCGAGGCAAAGGTAACAATCTTTGGATTCACCTATATAATGTTAGCTAAATGTAGTAATTAATAAATTGGCAACATGTCTTTAAATGGACAATTCTGTGAACTGTCTTGTGCAAGTTTTAAATTGACACATGACCTGTTAGCAAAGGTGTCAGCTAGAGATGACGTGCAGGAGCTTGCAGGGATTTGTAGTCTTGTATGTCTACTTTGATGCTAATAAGCATTTTTGTATCAGAGACTACTATATTGATAAAAGTCACCTTGTCCGACAGATTTACATGGTTATCAAAACGTCACGCCAGGGTAAGCCTACATGAAACACAGACCTTATTTGTGTTTCTAAAATCCCCTATGGGGGAAACATTTATGGTGGAAAAATGATTGGAACCTTTTCCCTGTTTGACCACTAGGTTTTATGGGTATTATGACACCTCCACTGTGCAGCTCTATATAGAGTTACGAATTCCTAATTCTATGAGAGAAATCTCATAAATGGGTCATATTCATTCTGCACCAAATGGACTGAAACAGGGAGAGATTATTTAGTTTTTCGTGTTTCATTGCAAAACATTTTGCTAAGGTGTATTGTAATGAACATGTCTTTTGTAATAGAAAGACAAAGGACAGAGCGGTCATTCATCTGGCGGTTTGACTACTTTCCATGCCTTGAATATGCGAAGAATATATATTTTTTAAGTTGCATGAAAAGCCTTAATTTAACAGGCCTAAATGTGATACTGTAGATCAGAGTAGTGTTTTCATGTTGTTGTTTTATTATGTTTCCATTGCAGTCACATGAGGCGCATATGATGGGATAAGGAGGCAAGAAGCAATAAAATGTTGGCGATGAGATGCCTCATTTTTTCACACGTTTTCCTCATCTCTGGCACTGTATGCTTTAGCATGTACGTGACAATTATCATCGCCATCATGATTCCAAGTGATACCCTGAACGCGTCAGGGCTAGAACATTTATAATACGTATGATTAAACAGAATTATGAATTGTTATGAAATTATTAATTATCATTATTTAACATCTAACGCGGGAGGTGGCGCTCGTCTAACAACAATTATGGCCATGATGAAGAAATGTGCATTTTGACAGTAAGAAAGAACTGTATCTAGGCAGTTCTATAGCTTTTCCCATTGCTTGAATGCAGATGGTAGTTTGTACTCTATGCGCGTACTATAGACGCCTAGGGGCTCACCTGAGAAGTCTAGACATACGAAAATAGCACATTCAGCACCCGCAGCGAGCACTGAATCCAACCGGGGGGAGATTTAAGCGTTACCGGCGGCTTCCCGTCGATCTCCACTCTGAGTCACCAGTCAACTGGGCTGCCTGGACAAGAGGGAGTCCCACAGGTATGGGAGAGACGGACAATGTGTGTGTGATTTGAATTGGGCAGTTGGTGGAGACCAACAGGGGCATCCGGGTTGGTTGGGGACGCTTTCTGTCTGAGAGATCGGTTAGCTCTGTGATCTTTTCCTCCACCTCTGGGTACCGTTTTGGGCTCCCTCGACAGCTCTGTGCTCTGCTTCTCCACCTGTGCTGTGCTCACACACTGAATGGCTGCCTGTAGAGAGGGAGAGGACCGAACGCTTCTGCACTACTCCATTGAAACACTTTCCAACGGAATATAGCGAGCGGGGTGAGTTTTACCAGGGTTCACCGGGGTCAGAAAGGACACGGGAAGTCGTCGAGGTGTTTGCGGCGGCTAGCTGTTGTGAAGTGGCTCTTCTTCGGGGAGGAATTGAGAGCGGTTCCGTGTGAGTTTTTTGGGGGAGTGGGCGGGTTAGTTAGCTATTGTTTTTGGGAAGGTGTGTGGTGGGGGATGGGCTGAGTTGGAACACCGAACAGCAGCACCAACAAAACTTTAACCACTTTAGTGGCTGTATAGCTACCGTCTATGCTTCACACTGCGGGTTGTCCAGTCTGCCTTTCATCGGTGAGTTCACAGCAATCCGCGCTCTCTCGCTCTTTATTCCTCAACTTTTGAAACGCGGCCGGGTTTTACCTGGATGTTTCGTTGAAGAGTGACATTTTCCCAGTATAATGAGTCTACGCCTAACAAAAATGATTAATGCGATTGGGGTTTTATGTACATCGCGTGTTGTCGTTAACTGGTTAAATTGGTGTCTTGGCTAGCAGGAACTCATAGGCTAACAGCTATATCACCACTCGCTGCAAGCATGGTTCAGTCTGACTCGCCCCCCCCAGATGCTTGCCTCCGTTTGTCCCCGATTGACCTGTTGAGTGTTGACCGGAGACCACCCCAAAGCTACCTCCCCAAAATAACTCAAATATTTATATGTTCTGATTCTTACTAAACGAAACTTTAATCGGATGATCGATTCTTTCGGGCGACAAAATAATTAATTTTGGTGAATACTCAGCTTGCGCCGGGTTACGTTATGCGATGGGCTAACCCCAAATAAAAAGTACAGTGTATCCCGAGTAGCTAGCCTAGGCCCAAGGAGGTAACTCTAACCGACAGCACTGGCACAGAGTGGGGGCGAGAGCGGCGGGGGATGCGAACTCCTGAATATTTTATTTGTTCTACTATTTTTGTGACAGAATTCGTGCCGTTGTCTTTTAGCTAGTTTGATAGAGCAAATGAAGGGCTGCATCGACATAAACAGAGAGAGAGAACCGGTGATAAAGTATTTTTTTTTTTCTGTTATCCAACCGTCCGCTCTTTCCGTCGCCCCCCGGCCCGTGCCAGCCCGAGCGCTCCGAATCTCACGGGGCAAAGATACGGGCACAAAACGGGGCACGGACAGCTCTCTCTGCCCACTCCGTCTGGCCGTTCTACCGCTGTTCAGGCCTCTCGTCTTCCCTTGGCGGACACCGACGAGACTCTCCCGCTACCCTTCGATGTGAGATTGAGTTATTAATGATTAATCGATGTACAGTATATTCCGTTTAAAGTTAATATTATTCGTGCTCTTGGGAGGCTAGCTACATAATATAGCCACATGCCGGTTGATGCAAAGTAGATTTCTTCATTTTTGACTCTTTAAAGCAAATGTTTTCAAGTAAATAAGCAAATGCGTTTACTTGACAGTGTTCAATTGATGACTTGGACGTTCAAGAATTTGACATTTTAATTTGGTTAACATCAAATTAGCATTAGCGTTTAGCTTGCTACTTGCTAACTGTGGCTACCCTTTCACCTCCCAAACCAGGAAATTGAAGATCATAGTATTTGATTGATTGTTGGCTACAGCCATGCCTATCATTTATATCAAAAACAGTTTTACATTCGTATTTGATTAGATTGCTGAATGTGCGCTTATTCATTGATCTTATATGCTTGTACAAAATAAGGTGGTATCAGCAAAATATAACATTTCGTTTCTTAATAACCTGTGATATAATCATGTCTGACTTATCGTTTTGTGGTGTGTGTTGTTTTCTAATGTTACGGCTGGGGGGTGTTGAGGTTGAATGAAGTATACATGTTTTTTCTTTCATTAATGTAAAACTTTAATTCAGATGGTGTAATATTAGGGACAACCCTCACATAACGTGACATAAACATTGTGTGGTGGTGACGTGTGGCCATATAATGTTACTGGTAGGTAGAGGGTTAGAGGTCAAATCAGTTAAATGGACTGCCTTTATGTTCTTAGATGGTGTGTCCCCAGAGGAAATGGAACCTAATGTGATGATGGGTTTAGGTGGTCGTTTTGATTGGTTCTATTCTGCATTCCTCCAATCAAAATTAAGCATTATGTTCTCAGTTTGATGACAAGGAAATGTCCCAGGCTAAATATAAAGTTCAACCTGTTTTAATTGTTAGTTGTGAGAATAATTATTGAAACGTTGAAAGCGTGCTCTCTTATCTTGTGCAGTGGCAATAGGTAAATTACATTTACATTTAAGTCATTTAGCAGACGCTCTTATCCAGAGCGACTTACAAATTGATGCATTCACCTTATGACATCCAGTGGAACAGCCACTTTACAATAGTGCATCTAAATCTTTTAAGGGGGGGGGGGATTACTTTATCCTATCCTAGGTATTCCTTAAAGAGGTGGGGTTTCAGGTGTCTCCGGAAGGTGGTGATTGACTCCGCTGTCCTGGCGTCGTGAGGGAGTTTGTTCCACCATTGGGGGGCCAGAGCAGCGAACAGTTTTGACTGGGCTGAGCGGGAACTGTACTTCCTCAGTGGTAGGGAGGCGAGCAGGCCAGAGGTGGATGAACGCAGTGCCCTTGTTTGGGTGTAGGGCCTGATCAGAGCCTGGAGGTACTGAGGTGCCGTTCCCCTCACAGCTCCGTAGGCAAGCACCATGGTCTTGTAGCGGATGCGAGCTTCAACTGGAAGCCAGTGGAGAGAGCGGAGGAGCGGGGTGACGTGAGAGAACTTGGGAAGGTTGAACACCAGACGGGCTGCGGCGTTCTGGATGAGTTGTAGGGGTTTAATGGCACAGGCAGGGAGCCCAGCCAACAGCGAGTTGCAGTAATCCAGACGGGAGATGACAAGTGCCTGGATTAGGACCTGCGCCACTTCCTGTGTGAGGCAGGGTCGTACTCTGCGGATGTTGTAGAGCATGAACCTACAGGAACGGGCCACCGCCTTGATGTTAGTTGAGAACGACAGGGTGTTGTCCAGGATCACGCCAAGGTTCTTAGCGCTCTGGGAGGAGGACACAATGGAGTTGTCAACCGTGATGGCGAGATCATGGAACAGGCAGTCCTTCCCCGGGAGGAAGAGCAGCTCCGTCTTGCCGAGGTTCAGCTTGAGGTGGTGATCCGTCATCCACACTGATATGTCTGCCAGACATGCAGAGATGCGATTCGCCACCTGGTCATCAGAAGGGGGAAAGGAGAAGATTAATTGTGTGTCGTCTGCATAGCAATGATAGGAGAGACCATGTGAGGTTATGACAGAGCCAAGTGACTTGGTGTATAGCGAGAATAGGAGAGGGCCTAGAACAGAGCCCTGGGGGACACCAGTGGTGAGAGCGCGTGGTGAGGAGACAGATTCTCGCCACGCCACCTGGTAGGAGCGACCTGTCAGGTAGGACGCAATCCAAGCGTGGGCCGCGCCGGAGATGCCCAACTCGGAGAGGGTGGAGAGGAGGATCTGATGGTTCACAGTATCGAAGGCAGCCGATAGGTCTAGAAGGATGAGAGCAGAGGAGAGAGAGTTAGCTTTAGCAGTGCGGAGCGCCTCCGTGATACAGAGAAGAGCAGTCTCAGTTGAATGACTAGTCTTGAAACCTGACTGATTTGGATCAAGAAGGTCATTCTGAGAGAGATAGCGGGAGAGCTGGCCAAGGACGGCACGTTCAAGAGTTTTGGAGAGAAAAGAAAGAAGGGATACTGGTCTGTAGTTGTTGACATCGGAGGGATCGAGTGTAGGTTTTTTCAGAAGGGGTGCAACTCTCGCTCTCTTTGTTAAGAATTGTTATTCTTTCTCTGTTTATATAGTTTTTAATGGAGAAATACATGTATATTAACGTACACAGATACAAATGTGTATGCAAAGAGCAAGACCATAGATCTTAATTAGCCACGGTCCTAGGAAATAAAAAAACATTTGTTTTTAGGCTATTCCATGGGATATTTTCCTTCAGTTGGCACTTGAGTAAGCTGCCTTTAAGGACAACATATAGGTCCGTTCATTGTTTAATCGTATGAGTGTTGATCAAATGAGCTTTGCTTGACCTTGTTATTAAATAGGCCTAATCCCCATCGGAGTGTTTTCTATTAGCCTAGTGGCTCATGGTCGTGGCCTTTCCATTGATTCCCAGTCACATGTGGTTCATTACACAGTTAGTGCTCTAAAAATCATCTAAATGAAAAGGTATCATGGTGTCTTATGTGCCACCAGTCAGTTAAAGTTGTGGTTGTCTTCTTCAATGCAAAGTCTCCAAAAAGGATGGAACACTTTTTAAGGGTTCTTTGTGGAGAGGCAAGTTTGACAGCCATTCTTTCTACGTGTGATCTGACACATCAAGGCTGGATGGCAACAAACCAAACAAAACTGAATAATTATGTAATGGAGTTCTGCTGCCTTTTTCTCTTGTCTGGTTCAAAAACAAAACAACGAAGTAGGACAAAAGCTAGTTAACCACCGCAGAATTGGAAAATGTTTATTTTAAATGAATGAGACAAACTTAATTGGCTATTTTTAAAAATGAGTTCTCTTTCTAGTGCTCTTTCTTAAAGGTGCATTAGTCATCCGTCTATCCCCCTCCCTCCCATCATTTTCCTTATTTCAATCCCAGTCTCTCCCTTTTTCCTTCTCCCTACCCCTTTCTCGCCTCTCCAGTAAACAACAACAAACAGGAAGTGATCCATAACATATACCGTACATGACATTTCTCTCCCTGCTATTGGACCCTGTGGTGCTGGGCTAGAGCGTTATGGCTCAGACGCAACAGATGACGACCCCTAACTTTGTAGCCTACATGACATAGTCATGACATACCCATGACATAGACAAGACCTAATATAACATTTCTCTCCTTGTTATAGACCCGGTGGTGCTGGGCTAGAGCGTTATGGCTCAGACGCTACAGATGGCGATCCCTAACTTTGGCAACAACGTGTTGGAGTGTCTCAATGAGCAGCGTCTCCAGGGGCTCTACTGCGACGTCTCCGTGGTTGTCAAGGGACACGCCTTCAAGGTGGGAGTTGATAAACATCAATGTTGTTTTTTGGAGTAAACTGAACCAATCTAACTGTTATTTACCTCACTGACAAGCCTTCAAGTTAGGGCGACGACTGATCCAAAACACAGTTAACTGTTAGGCTAGATTCATCTGATTGATCTGATAATGACTGAATCAACAGGTATAGATTTTGATTAGGTGAAAGAAAACTGGTGAAATATTCTCTGGTTGTACCTCAAGTTTGTTTAAGAAGAAGCCTGTGTGCTGTGTATTTATTCACTACTTCCTCTCCCCGTCCCTCCCCAGGCGCACCGGGCGGTCCTGGCGGCCAGTAGCTCCTACTTCCGGGACCTGTTCAACGCTGGGGGGAAGAGCAGTGTGGTGGAGCTCCCCCCGGCCGTCCAGCCCCAGAGCTTCCAGCAGATCCTGGCCTTCTGCTACACAGGCCGCCTCAGCATGAACGTAGGGGACCAGTTCCTCCTCATGTACACCGCAGGCTTCCTGCAGATCCAGCAGATCATGGAGAAGGGCACCGAGTTCTTCCTCAAGGTATCTAGTGTAACCATAGCAACCTGTTTGTGCTTTCTTGCCAACTCCTATGATCACCATAGGTAGATGTTGGGAGATAATTGGACTGCAACTGACAGCACAAGTGGATTGTTTCATTAGGCCAGGGGTCGGCAACAGGAGTTTTCTTTTGCCCCCCCAAAGTATATAGTAAATATTTATTTATTATTTTAGTTTTTGGTATAAAAAAAAGAAACTGTAAAATCACCAGGATTTCAGCTAAACATAGTTTATTTTAGGAAATCTGTTACCAAGTATTCCTTCACACAAAAAAGACGTGATCATGTCTCAATGTAGTCAAGGTAGGATATTATTGCTATTTTTAAATAATCTCTTTTTGTTGTGGTCAATTTGCAGTGTACAAATTATTATAATTATTTTCCGGCCCCCCGACTATTCGCTCTAACAAAAAGTGTCCCGCGGTTAAATCTAGTTGCCTACCCCTGCATTAGGCTAACCAAGGTTTTCCTTGTCAAAGATTTCCAGTTCCCACTTTACATAGTCTTAAATATTTTACATATTGTTCTCAGATTTATTTACCTCTTCATTTGCATATTATTCCGCCAGGTCTCCTCCCCGAGCTGTGACTCCCAGGGTCTTCATGCAGAAGAGACTCCGCCCTCCGAGCCCCAGAGCCCTGTCACTCAAACCACAGGGGGAGGGGCTGGGGTGGTTTCCACGGCAGCATGTAGGCCCGCCTCCTGCCTGACACCCCTCCCCCTGGTGTCGAGGGTGAAGACGGAGCAGAGCGGGACTACGCCACAACCCACACCACAGCAGGTGAGTTGGAAAAAAATATATAGGTTATTTGTCATAGTGGAGGAATGGAATAGACATTAAATGTTCTCAATTACTATCCTGGTTAAAGAAAGGAAAAACAATTAAGTGTGTTCTAGATGATATGTCTTATCTGGGAGGGGATGCAGTCTTCAGTGGAACGTCAGGTCTTTCATAGAGCAGAGGGGTGTACTACAAAGCAGGATAAATGAGTTAGGCGGCTAACTTTTCGGCTAAATATTCTAAAATGTATGTTTTTGAAAGATAAGCTTGAAGTGGACATGGTATAATTTACTCAGCAATTTTAGCTTTCTTAGTGAACCAGAAATTCTATAGTTATTTCTGTTTTTTGAATAAAAGTTAGCTAGCTAACTCATTAATCCTGCTTGGTAGTATGTCCCTCTGGTCAAAGGTGCAAGCTGTGAACCTCTTTGTCTCCTGTGCCATACAAGGAAATACACAAACACTCAATGCTCAAGTATAAATACACTTGAGTTTGGCTGCCCCTCACATGATGAACGGATGACAACACACTAAATAGATGTTATGTAGCTAATCTCTTCTCTCTCGTTCTCAGCAGGAGGCCACTTCCTACTCGGTGGTGTGCAGCCCTGTCGCCAAGCGCCTGTGGGAGGGGGGCAACCGCGGTGACGGGGGAGGGGGCTCGGGAGGAGGAGGGTCCAGGAAAGCCGCCCGCTACTCTTCCTCCTCCGCCTCCTCAAACAACTGCAACTCCCAAGATGCAACGGGCAGAAACGTTGTTAACCACAGTAACCATAACAACAACAACAGTAACCATAACAGCAGCAGCGTGGGGACGCCGGACGGAACGAGTCCGGGGACGCTGAGCATGTACACCAGCGACTCGCCCCTTAGTTACCACGATGACGAGGAGGAAGAGGAAGTGACTGACGACAGCGCTGAAGAGCAGTACAGGCAGATCTGTAACATGTACACAATGTACAGTATGCTCAATGTGGGCGCCACAGGTGAGAGAGAGTTGGTTTGAGGTAGGAGTCTGGAGGAGCGTAGTTATCGCAATATTATTTTGGGCTGATATTATACCAATATTTGACTCCCAAGTATTGATTTTTTTTAAAATATATATGTGTATATATATACATTTATATATATATATATATATATATACACACACTACCGTTCAAAAGTTTGGGGTTACTTAGAAATGTCATTGTTTTTGAAAGAAAAGCACAAAAAAATGTCCATTTAGAATAACATAAAATGAATCAGAAATACAGTGTAGACATTGTTAATGTTGTAAATGACTTGTAGCTGGAAACGGCAGATTCTTTTATGGAATATTTGGATATGGAATTTCTAATGATCAATTAGCCTTTTAAAATGATAAACATGGATTAGCTAACACAACGTGCCATTGGAACACAGGAGTGATGGTTGCTGATTATGGGCCTCTGAACGCCTATGTAGATATTCCATTAAAAAATCTGCCGCTTCCAGCTACAATAGTCATTTACAACATTAACAATGTCTACACTGTATTTCTGATCAATTTGATGTTATTTTAAACAACAAAAAAATGTGCTTTTCTTTCAAAAACCAGGACATTTCTAAGTGACCCCAAACTTTTGAACGGTAGTGACTATATACTACTAATTTGCTAGGTAGCGTTAGCCGGCTGTACCTGCACCAAAACTGTTATGTTTCATTCCATAGCTTGGCCTCCATCTCCTGTTTAAATAGTGAGCCAATGTGTTAACAGCACTTTTATTTCCATGACTGATGAAAACTGGTTTTCTCATGGGTCTCTCCTGTCTCTCTGCAGCAGACATATGGTGAGCAATATATTTTGAACATCAATTCACAATAAAACCTCCGTATAAAATCGCAGTTCATGTAGATTTGTGAGAACCGCCATACGTGTCATATCGGTACCTAAGTAGCGTGACAATATTGTATGGTGAGGTCCCTGGCCATTCCCAGCTCGAGGGGGGAGGGAGCAAGAGTGCTTCAGGTCAGAACAATAGACTGATAGATGAGGGAAGAGACGAGATTAGAGGGAACAAGTAGGCAGCTGATTGTAATCGTGGTTTGGAAGAGGATGGGGAATTAGCATCACTCTCTGATGCTATCTGCTGTATGTTCTGTTTGTGTGCGTCTTTGCTTATGTCTGTACTTTAATGCTAGTTGTCGGTATGTGAATATTAATAGTTGCATATTTAAGTGTGAGTATCTGTCTTGACTTGTACCCTCTCCTCTGTCCCACTCCGTTGCAGGATAGTGTTAGCTAGACCTGCATGTCATTATAGCCAGTTGTACGCTGAGTGTACGAAACATTAAGAACACCTTCCTAATATTGAGTTGCACCCCCTCTACTACCATACCCCGTTCAAAAGCACTTCAATCTTTTGTCTTGCCCATTCACCCTCTGAATGGCACATACTCCTCCACTTCATCTACACTGGTTGAAGTGGATTTAATAGGTGACCTCGATAAGGGATCATACTGCAGCTTTCACCTGGATTCACCTGGTCAGTCTGTCATGGAAAGAGGTGTTCCTAATGATTTGTACACTGAGCAAAAATATAAACGCAGCATGCAACCATTTCAAAGATTTGACTGAGTTACAGTTCGTGTGAGAAAGCAAAGAAGATATAGGTTATTTGTCATAGTGAAGGAATGACAGAAATGAAATACAGAATGTGTTCTCAATTACTTTCCTGGTTAAATAATGGCAACAAGATAGTTCTAGATGATATATCTGTTATCTGGGAGGGGATGCGATCTTCATTGGAACGTCAGGTCTTTGAAAGAGCAGAAAGATATATATATATATACATACATACATCTATATATACATACAGTTTAATTTGGAAGTTTACATACACCTTAGCCAAATACATTTAATCCTAGTAAAAATTCCCTGTTTTACATCAGTTAGGATCATCAGCTTTTTCAGTTCTGCCCACACATTTTCTATGGGATTGAGGTCAGGGCTTTGTGATGGCCACTCCAATACCTTGACTTTGTTGTCCTTAAGCCATTTTGCCACAACTTTGGAAGTATGCTTGGGGTCATTGTCCATTTGGAAGACCCATTTGCGACCAAGCTTGAACTTCCTGACTGATGTCTTAAGATGTTGCTTCAATATATCCACATAATTTTTCTCCTCATGATGCCATTTATTTTGTAAAGTGCACCAGTCCCTCCTGCAGCAAAGCACCCCCACAACATGATGCTGCCACCACCGTGCTTCACAGTTGGGATGGTGTTCTTCGGCTTGCAAGCCTCCCCCTTTTTCCTCCAAACATAACGATGGTTATTATGGCCAAAACAGCTCTGTTTTTGTTTCATCAGACATTTCTACAAAAATTACGATCTTTGTCTCCATGTGCAGTAGCAAACCGTAGTCTGGCTTTTTTTAATGGCGGTTTTGGAGCAGTGGCTTCTTCCTTGCCGAGCGGTCTTTCAGGTTATGTCGATATTGGACTTGTTTGACAGTGGATATAGATACTTTTGTACCTGTTTCCTCCAGCATCTTCACAAAGTCCTTTGCTGCTGTTCTGGGATTGATTTGCACTTTTCGCACCAAAGTACATTCATCTCTGAGACAGAACGCATCTCCTTCCTGAGCGGTATCACGGCTGTGTGGTCCCATGGTGTTTATACTTGTGTACTATTGTTTGGACAGATGAATGTGGTATCTTCAGGTGTTTGGAAATTGCTCCCAAGGATGAATCAGAACAATTCTCAGGTCTTGGCTGAATTCTTTAGATTTTCCCATGATGTCAAGCAAAGAGGCACTGAGTTTGAAGGTAGGCCTTGAAGTACACCTTCAATTGATGCAAATTATGTCAATTAGCCTATCAGGAACTTCTAAAGCCATGACATCATTTTCTGGAATTTTCCAAGCTGTTTGAAGGCACAGTCAACCTAAGTGTATGTAAACTTCTGACTTCAACTGTATATATACTACAAAGCAGGGTCAATGAGGCTTGAAAATCAGACCATTTGAAGTAAATAAATGAACTCCTATTCTATGGATTTCACATGACTAGGAATACAGATATGCATCTGTTGGTCACAGAAACCTCAAATTAAATGGGTCTCAGGATCTCGTCACGGTACTTTTGTACATTCAAATTACCAATCAATAAAATGCAATTGTGTCTGTAGCTTATTCCTGCCGATACCATAACCCGACCAGAACCATGGGGCACTCTGTTCACAATGTTGACATCAGCAAACCGCTCGCCCACACAACGTCGGCGGTTGTGAGGTCGGTTGGACATACTGGCAAATTCTCTAATACGATGTTGGAAGCGGCTTAGAGAAATGAACATTTAAAATCTCTAGTAACAGCTCTGGTAGACATTCCTGCAGTCAGCACGCCAATTGCATGCTCCCTCAACTTGAGACATCTATGGCATTGTGTTGTGTGACACAACTGCACATTTTACTGGACTTTTATTGTCCCCAGCACAAGGTGCAACTGTGTACTGATGCTGTTTAATCAGCTTCTTGATATGCCACAATTCATCCACCTGACCGTTATCTTGGCAAAGGAGAAAGGCTCACTAACAAGGATATAAATAATTTTATAAAACAACATTTGAGAGATTGTTTTTTTTGTGTTTATGGAAAATGTCTGTGATCTTTTATTTCAGCTCCTGAAACATGGCACCGACACTTTACATGTTGCGTTTTCTATTTTTGTTCAGCGTATAGGTGTGTTAATGTAGCCGCGTGTTTGATGTTGCTGTGTGTATTCATGTGTAACGTGTGCCCCCTCTGTACCACCCCAGTAGCGGGCGAGCGCGTGGAGTCCCTACCGGAGCACCTCACGGCCGAGACCCGGGGCGGCAGGGGGGTGAGGCTACGCCAGGATCTGGCTTCGCTACCTGCCGAACTCATCACCCAGATAGGTACACACACAGACTTAATTTAGTTTGTAATATTATAGTCTTAGGCAACTCTAGACATGTTGACATTCTGAGTTCAGTCATTCATTTATTCATAGGCAATTGCTGGCTGCCACCTGTGTTTAGACCAGGCTCCTGTTACTGTAAAAACCCTTATTGTATTGATTGATTTTATGAATTGATTGACAACCATCACCTGCAGCTGATGTGGAAAAGGCTTTAATACATTTGAATGAATTGATTGGTTGGTGTAGGTAACCGGTGCCACCCACGGCTGTACGAGGAGGGGGACCCTGCAGAGAGGCTGGAGCTGGTGACGGGTACCTCCGTGTTCATCTCCCGCGCCCAACTCATGAACTGTCACGTCAGCGCCGGCACGCGGCACAAGGTCCTACTGAGGAGGCTGCTGGCCTCTTTCTTCGACAGGTGAGGGGAGGGTGTGTGTTTATTTGACCGTTGGAAACAATATCTGTTTGTGAAGACATACAGTCATTTATACTGTGTATATATTTCCCCTCTCAGGAGTACTCTAGCGAACAGCTGTGGGACGGGGATCCGCTCTTCTACAAACGACCCCAGCCGCAAGCCCCTGGACAGCAGAGTACTGCACGCCGTCAAGTGTGAGTGTCACACTCTCCAGTGCCCAGCTCTGCTTTCACACACACCGGACAAGCCTCACACACTCAGTCCTGCACCGTGTTGTCGTCATATACCTGCGTTTCTTCACATCATTCCATATGTTGTCCGCAGCACCTAACTGTCTCTCTCCCCTCAACAGTTTACTGCCAGAACTTTGCGCCGAGCTTCAAGGAGAGCGAGATGAACGCCATCGCGGCTGACATGTGCACTAATGCCCGCCGGGTCGTCAGGAAGTCCTGGATCCCGAAGCTCAAGCTCCTCATGGCCGAGGGTGACGCCTACTCCGCATTCCTCCAATCAGACGCCATCAAGATGGAGGCCGACGCCCTGGGGGCGGAGCATGGGTTCGACCCCAACTCCCTGGCAGAAGAGGCGGCAGCAGCCAATAGCGATGCGGGACCTTCTTCAGGGGAGGGGTTACAAGGCGTTGTGGGCGGAGACGGCAGCACTTTGTTTTAAAGTGAGTGGGCTTATTGTGATCTTATTGGTGGATGGTCTTTGATCATTGCTCTCGGCGATACTTCCTCCCCCAGTTTTAGTCAGTTTTTTAATGTCACTTTTCCACATCTTAATCTCTTCCCTCAATACTTTGAATTTCATTTATTATATCCATCTGTTACATCCCTTGTTCTCTCTCTCTCGCCGTCCCAGACCCCCCCATGTACATAGTGTCTGCCCCCTTTTGGGCGGGAGAGAGATGGGGGGATAGAGGTGTAGAAACAAAGAGGTTTGTCATGTAAGGGGGGTTAACCTAGAAATATTCCCTGATCCCATTGTAGAATCTTTTCTTGTTTTAATGTTTGTTTTCTGGTTTGCGAAGGTCCTTTCTCCTTTCCATATCGCTGAAACACATTCCCTAGGAGGGGGGGCCTTTTGGGTTGGATGGGGGTCGGGGTTGAATGGGGTAGTATAATGGGAGGGGGGTCTCCTCTTCATGGTCTAATAACACTGTTTTGATAATGAATGTATCGGTCGTGAAGCGTTGTCAAGTCACCTGTATGTATTGTCTGTGGACAGTAGATTGTAATGGATTGATTTGATTAGATTGTATTCATCAGTTTATATAGAGACTCTGGAAGTCCAACTGAAGGCTATTTTATGGGGGGGGGTACGTAAAGGCTTAATGGTTGAAGTAGGTGTATGTATTCTGTATATTGGCAGGACTTTTGGACCCCCCTAACCTTCTTCCCCCCCCATTTAGAGGGCAGTTTTCATTCCTACTTTTTTCACTTTTCATTTGTGTCTCTCTTATCATAGTTTTTTTTCTCTCTGCGTGTGCGACATTTGACTTGTTGCCAAGACTCCCTGAAAAGCAGAGGAGATGTTACTGAAAGATGGTTGAACAGTTGGTGACTGGATGAGGAAGAAGTTGCTCTGATCTCGTATTCATGTTGATGATGCAGTATGATTTCCTGTACGTCTACTGAATTCTGTGTGGAGAGAGGGAGAGGGAGGAGTAAGGGACCCTTTTAAAATCATGTCAGCTCACACCCATATTCACATTTAGAAGGAAAGTGACATATTTGTTGTCTCTCACTATTAAGCAAGTAATAACTGAATAATGTACTTGTCTTGCACTATAATACTATAATACAAGTCTTATCCAAATACTAGAATCGTCTCCATTTGACCAAGCTTGAAGCTGTGGGCTAGGGTGTAGGGGCTAGGGTGTAGGGGCTAGGGTGTAGGGGCTAGGGTGTAGGGGCATTATGTTAGATGTGTGTACTGTGTAGTGTACACAGGGTGGACCCATTCTGTATTTGGTTTCGTTATGGACTGAGGGAGGGTTGGTGTATCCTGCTAAGAGGCATTCATGACACACACACACACACACACACACACACACGGATTAAAGTACCCTAGAGGACTAATCCCTATACATCCTGGGCGGATACAATGGTGCCAATTAAAGTAATACGACACACACACACACACACTATGCGTGTCAGTGTGTGGATGGTGACAGACGTGTGTGTTGTCACATGCGGCAGAGAGTGAGAACCCAGACGGAGTGTGCTCACACACGCTTGGCTGACTCATTCATCCATCTCTCCCTCACACACACACACACACACACACACTCCGGTGCACCCAGACTGATCCAGCCGCAGCACACTGCCAGCCTATAAACATCCCTGTAAAGCTCTGTTGAACACACCTTGTGAGAAACTACAGAGAGGAGATGGACCTTGACAAGCCATGAATAACGACCAACTGTCATTCTAGCTACAGCTCATCAGTGATTGGATGAAAGATGACTGGGGCAGTTCCCATCTATCACAGTACCAGTAGAGAGCCAATGACACCACCGCCAGTATCCCATCATACAGTAGAATCATGGCGTGTCAAGGAGGAAGGACCCGTTGCCCCTAAACGCTGATCTATGGTCATGTTTGCGTTTTCCCGCTAGTTGTCAAGGTTTGGAGAGGGCAAGCTGATCCTAGATCTGTGCTCAAGGGGTTTGTGCTCGGAGCAGAAGTGAGCATAGACAGGCTGGTGCTATAGACACAGTTGTTAGTGATAACCTGGTCCCAGGTCTGTTGGTAGGATCTTGCCGCCACCTTGTAACTCGTGACAATTCCACAAGGAGTAGAAACAGACTGGCACCTTGTAATGCAGTTGGTGTCGGCGGGGGGCTCTGTTGTGATTGTCAGGCTTGGTCTGTTGTGTCACTGCACTGTTACTGTGGTGATCTGCTGTGTGTTTGGGGTAGAAACACACACACACACACTAAAACACACACGCACACTAAAACACACACGCACACTAAAACACACACGCACACTAAAACACACACGCACACTAAAACACACACGCACACTAAAACACACACGCACACTAAAACACACACGCACACTAAAACACACACACACACTAAAACACACACACACACTAAAACACACACGCACACTAAAACACACACACACACTAAAACAAACACACACACACACTAAAACACACACGCACACTAAAACACACACGCACACTAAAACACACACGCACACTAAAACACACACGCACACTAAAACACACACGCACACTAAAACACACACGCACACTAAAACACACACGCACACTAAAACACACACGCACACTAAAACACACACGCACACTAAAACACACACGCACACTAAAACACACACGCACACTAAAACACACACACACACTAAAACACACACTCACACTAAAACACACACACACTGCTTTGGAGTTGAGGATTAATCAATCGTAACACTTCCCCCACACTCTGACTGTGAACCTAAACAGACCGAGTGTAGAACAAACAACTCTAAAATAAACCTGGGTAAAATATAGGCTTAACATTGTCATCGTAACTCCCCCTTTCAACCAACCAACCAAAAGAAAGCCTTCGAGTTGTTTTTATATCTGGAAACTACCGTTGTTTTGGTTTTTAGATCAGAGTTATCTAAGTGTCTGCTTTTAGGCCTGGCTTTTAAAACGGGCCATATGTTGTTTACGTTTGTAGGTTTTTTTTATTTTTATATATATATATATATATATTGAGGTTTTAGAGTGTTTCTATAAAAAGGCTAACTGTCAAAGAAGAGCCCAGGTTTTAAAAGTGTAACTGGCAGGCACTACTAGAGCTTCCATTTGGCCTGGACGGGTGGGTGGCGGGGAGGTCTGGAGCCCACCCCTCCTTTTGTTAACCACATGGTATGATCCTTGGGGACTTCACCAAGTTCTATCACAGAGAGAAAGAGAGAAGTGAGTAGAAGTGAGTAGGATGAGAAATTTGCACTTTTTTTTAATGCATTTGTCAAGCGCTGCCTTAAAGGAAAAAAAGAGTGAGTGGCTGAACAGAGAGACAGAGAGGAGGACAGTCTGTCTCTGGGAGGGAGGAGGACAGTCTGTCTCTGGGAGGGAGGAGGACAGTCTGTCTCTGGGAGGGAGGAGGACAGTCTGTCTCTGGGAGGGAGGAGGACAGTCTGTCTCTGGGAGGGAGGAGGACAGTCTGTCTCTGGGAGGGGGAGGACAGTCTGTCTCTGGGAGGGGGGAGGACAGTCTGTCTCTGGGAGGGAGGAGGACAGTCTGTCTCTGGGAGGGAGGAGGACAGTCTGTCTCTGGGAGGGGGAGGACAGTCTGTCTCTGGGAGGGGGAGGACAGTTTGTCTCTGGGAGGGGGAGGACAGTCTGTCTCTGGGAGGGGGAGGACAGTCTGTCTCTGGGAGGGGGAGGACAGTCTGTCTCTGGGAGGGGGAGGACAGTCTGTCTCTGGGAGGGAGGAGGACAGTCTGTCTCTGGGAGGGGGAGGACAGTTTGTCTCTGGGAGGGGGGAGGACAGTTTGTCTCTGGGAGGGGGGAGGACAGTTTGTCTCTGGGAGGGGGAGGACAGTTTGTCTCTGGGAGGGGGAGGACAGTTTGTCTCTGGGAGGGGGAGGACAGTTTGTCTCTGGGAGGGAGGAGGACAGTTTGTCTCTGGGAGGGGGAGGACAGTTTGTCTCTGGGAGGGGGGAGGACAGTTTGTCTCTGGGAGGGGGAGGACAGTTTGTCTCTGGGAGGGGGGAGGACAGTTTGTCTCTGGGAGGGGGGAGGACAGTTTGTCTCTGGGAGGGGGAGGACAGTTTGTCTCTGGGAGGGGGGAGGACAGTTTGTCTCTGGGAGGGAGGAGGACAGTTTGTCTCTGGGAGGGGGGAGGACAGTGTCTCTGGGGGGGAGAGGGAGGGAGGGAGGGAGGATGGGATGCTTGGTTGGCTCTGTATAAAGGCATGCATGCGTGCTGGTGTGTGTGTGCAGTTTCTCCCCATTTCTCTCTGCTGCCATATATGGAGTCATGCATGTTAAGTTCTAGCTCTTCACGCTAACGCCTTTGACTGGAAGACAGAGTGAGAGTGTGTGTGTGTGTGTGTGTGGGGGGGGAATGCGCATGTCTGTGCCAGGGTGAGTGAGTCTGCGTCTGGTTCTATGTGTTGCATACGTGTGTGTCTGGGTTTTGGAGTGGCGAATGCGCATGTCCTGTTGGTGTGTGTGGGTGGTTTGGGTACGCGGCTCTGCCAGCAGTGTGTGTGTGTGGTATGTGCGGCGGTAGAGAATGAGAGGAGACTGTTTGTTTGTGTCTGACTCAGTAGGAGAGACATACAGTACTACAGTCTGGAGAGGAAGGAAGCCTATAGAGACACACACACAGCATTGCTACTAGCATTAGCACAATGACATGCTAGCTGTTCTCATAGACGGTGGGCCACCTCTGCTAAATGAATATAGATGAACACTGGCTGGCTCATATGGGAGGGAGGGGACAGCATCAAACCGTTCACTAAACAAACCATTAAATCCCATTCAGAGTCCTGATCTCATTCAGCTTCACTGCTTCACTTTATTCTGATTCAATTCAGCCTCCACTTTATGACCCAGATCTAAGTGCACTACTCCCTTTGGGACAGAGCCAATGTAGGGAATAGGGTGCCGTTTAGGATGGAAGCTAAATGTCTGGAAATGGCGGCCGTGTTGTGTATGTGAATGACTCGTGTGTAAGAGTGAATGTTTGTTTGGCAGGAGGAGGGGGCTGTTTGGTGTGGTAACTGTCTAAACAACAGATGGGACTGCCTGATAGGATGACTTGGTGTGTGTGTCGGTCCAGGTGTGTCCTTTCTTTCATGTGTGTGTGTGTGTGTGTGTGTGTGTGTGTACAGTACCAGTCAAAAGTTTGGACTCCTACTCATTCCAGGGCCTTTCCTTATTTGTAGAATAATAGTGAAGAAATCATAACTATGAAATAACACATGGAATCATGTAGTAACCAAACAAGTATTAAACAAATCAAATATATATTTGAGATTTTTCAAATAGCCACCTTTTGCCTTGATGACAGTTAGGCACACTCTTGGCATTCCCCTCAACCAGCTTCACCTGGAATGCTTTTCCAACAATCTTGAAGTAAACTCTTGAATGAGTAGGTTTTTCCAAACGTTTGACTGGTACTGTATATATGTCTCTGCATCGGCAATGCATGTGTCTAACCAACCAACCAGGCGTCCATTCCCTTCAGGAGACTGCAGGCTGACAATGCATGTGTCTAACCAACCAACCAGGCGTCCATTCCCTTCAGGAGACTGCAGGCTGACAATGCATGTGTCTAACCAACCAACCAGGCGTCCATTCCCTTCAGGAGACTGCAGGCTGACAATGCATGTGTCTAACCAACCAACCAGGCGTCCATTCCCTTCAGGAGACTGCAGGCTGACAATGCATGTGTCTAACCAACCAACCAGGCGTCCATTCCCTTCAGGAGACTGCAGGCTGACAATGCATGTGTCTAACCAACCAACCAGGCGTCCATTCCCTTCAGGAGACTGCAGGCTGACAATGCAATGTGTGTCTAACCAACCAACCAGGCGTCCATTCCCTTCAGGAGACTGCAGGCTGACAATGCATGTGTCTAACCAACCAACCAGGCGTCCATTCCCTTCAGGAGACTGCAGGCTGACAATGCATGTGTCTAACCAACCAACCAGGCGTCCATTCCCTTCAGGAGACTGCAGGCTGACAATGCATGTGTCTAACCAACCAACCAGGCGTCCATTCCCTTCAGGAGACTGCAGGCTGACAATGCATGTTTAACCAACCAACCAGGCGTCCATTCCCTTCAGGAGACTGCAGGCTGACAATGATGTGAACCAACCAACCAGGCGTCCATTCCCTTCAGGAGACTGCAGGCTGACAATTCTATATGTCTCTCTATCTAAATGTTAATACCAACCAGGCGTTGTTGTTATTCCATTCCCTTCACAATGCATGTGTCTAACCAACCAACTGACTGGAGGCTGACAATGCATGTGTCTAACCAACCAACCAGGCGTCCATTCCCTTCAGGAGACTGCAGGCTGACAATGGGTCTGTTTATAAAAGTGCAGTGATGACTAAGACTAGGATGATGTTGAAGATGGTGGTATACATTTCCCTGTCGGTGGTCTCTATCTAAATGTTAATACAGAGAGACACAGTCCATTTTAGATGTTTATACTAATAAGATTGTTGTTATTCCAAGTTGACTGACTTTATTTTTATGTGAAATCCCTAGACTTGAGCGGGAAGATGGGAGGGAAGGAGAGAGAGAGTGGTGCTATTCTATATGTTCCTAGATACATGGTTGTTACCCTACCTCTTACGGATGGAGGGAAGAGGGGGGGGGTGCTATTCTATATGTTCCTAGATACATGGTTGTTACCCTACCTCTTACGGATGGAGGGAAGAGGGGGTGCTATTCTATATGTTCCTAGATACATGGTTGTTACCCTACCTCTTACGGATGGAGGGAGGGATTCTATATGTTCCTAGATACATGGTGCTATTCTATATGTTCCTAGATACATGGTTGTTACCCTACCTCTTACGGATGGAGGGAAGAGGGGGTGCTATTCTATATGTTCCTAGATACATGGTTGTTACCCTACCTCTTACGGATGGAGGGAGGGAGTTAGGGATGGAGAAAAGGAGGGATAGAGAGGGGTGTGGTGCTATTCTATACGTTCCTAGATACATGGTTGTTACCCTACCTCTTACGGATGGAGGGAGGGAGTTAGGGATGGAGAAAAGGAGGGATAGAGAGGGGTGTGGTGCTATTCTATACGTTCCTAGATACATGGTTGTTACCCTACCTCTTACGGATGGAGGGAGGGGGGGGTGCTTCCTGCTTGTTTAGAGTCTGAGGACGTAGGAGGCATTGTGGCAGGCCTCTGGTACTTAACTGCAGTCAAGACAACTGAGAGAGAAGATCCTCGTCCCATGGCCTTTTTGCAACAAAGATAAATATGTAGTTGTTTCTTAATGTAAGGGGCGGGGTGACGTAGCCTTTTCCTGCCTACCCAGACTCCTTGCTCCGGCCAAACGCTACAACATGGATCTGACGATTTCTAGAACGCAAACACATTCAAACAGTTGTGATTGGTCCCAGAAAGCGATGGGTTGGGCCAGAGCCAGAACACACGTGGGTAAAGCTGCGTTTTCAAAATGTGTCATTGGTTCGAGATGCTCCAATCGGTAATGACTTTTGTTTTGCACAACACCCCTCATTGTGACGTCACCACAACCGACTTCAACGCTGGCTGTCTGACTGAAGTATGTAGTGAGTCGTCAGGCAGACAGCCTGGAAATCCAGACTGTTTCATTATAGCAGAGCTGAAATCAATACCCTATTACCTGTACTACTTTTGACTATATGGCATCCCATAGGACTCTGGCCAAAAGTAGTGCACTAAATTGGGAATAGGGTGCCATTTTGGTACGTTACCACAGACACCCCTGGCCTCCTAGCCTGGAAATCAAGTTTACGTTCCAAATGGCACCCTATTCCATAAAAAATATTGCACTACTTTTGACCAGAGCCCTATGGACCCTGGTCAAAAGTAGTGCACTAAATAAGGAATAGGGTGCCATTTGGGATACAAGCCATGTGTCTTTTTATTTGATTACTTTTATCAAGTCCAATGCTACTGAGAGACGGGACAGGAGAACGAGGAAAAGGAGGACGAGTGAGTGATGAATCCTATAGAAACACTGGCCAAACACACCATTTCTAAATGCGGCTGGAAGTTGTTTCGCTGGGCCAGAAATGACTTTTAAAAAATACTAGAGACCATATTTTAGAAAAGATCTTTGTAGGAAATGTTATTATTACGTTGCTGTTTTTCTGTCGATATTTACCAATGTTTTTATTTCTACAGATTTAAATGTGTACTGTATAGCTGCTTTTACCAACGCTAGTATTCACACAATATCCTTGCTAGGAATTAGCTTGCAAAAAACGCAGTAGTCCACCGGAAGCCAGAAGTTAAGTCAAATTTCAACTTTGTCTGTAGGGTTGGTCTTTATGCAGGGAGATGGAGAAATAACATAGAATGGAACGTATAATTAAAGGTCTGTTTGTAGACCCCATGCAGTTCCTCCGGGACTTCAGTTCCTCTCTGTTTATCTCATGTCAAAATAAAAGTCCCTCACAAGTTCTTGCTTTCTTGTGCAGGTATGGCGCACGTGCCAGACTTTTATTTTGACGCGAGGTAAGCAGAGAGGAAGTGGGACGAAAGACCCACGTTTGGACAGGGTTTAAGTTATGTTCTACTAAATGTTTCTTGCTTAATTTCCCCCCTGCATAAGGACCAACTCTACAGACCATCGGCAGAGTAAGTTGAAATGTCATTTTATTTCACTCCTGTCTTCTGGCTGACTATTCTGTTTATTTGCAAGCTAATTCCTGCAACGCTAGTGTGTAAATACTAGTGTTGCTAAGAGAAGCTATGTCCTATGTAGTGTTTTAGGTCCTGATTACTAATTCCTGCAGCGCTAGTGTGTAAATACTAGTGTTGCTAAGAGAAGCTATGTACTATGTAGTGTTTTAGGTCCTGATTACTAATTCAAACATTAACACGTTTTAGAAACTTACCAAGTGTTCTGTCATTTAAGAGGAAGTTGAACTCTGAAAGTGTAAAATAGCTAGAGAAAGAGATCCACATATTTTTGCATTGTGCTGTAATGAAGGGGAGGGGGCCGTTTTGATGCTGGACACGAGAAGGGGGGACACCGTACTGAAACTGCAGTGTGTACTTTTGGGAGGATGATGTACTGTGGAAGCACCACTAGCTGGTATGTCAGTCTCTCCTAAGGGACTATATCTCTTCAATTCCTTACTAGGAATATTTATAATATCCATCAGACATAGTCTTTTATGTTCTTGTACATTTCTTTGAAATCCAGAATTCCCTGGAAGTTAAATTAGCTTCCGCCTTCACTTGACCATGCTTGGCTCTCGTCTCATGTGGTCCAGCTCAGTTGTTAGAGCACGGCGCTTGTAACGCCAGGATAGTGGGTTCAATTCCCGGGACCACCCATACCTAAAATGTCTGCACGCGTGACTGTAAATGGCTTTGGATAAAAGCATCTGCTAAATGGTATAGAATGACAACTGTCCCAGCCAGGGAAATGTTGGCTGGATTGTGATGCTCATAAGGTGCTCGCCCACCTGGTGTCTGGTGTTGGTACTCCAACTCAGGGGGGGGAGGGGGGACTTCTTGCGCTGCCTGGCATTACCATCATCCTACCGATAGAGGGCAGCGTAATGTTACATCATTGAGACAGTGGTTGAGCTTTGCTTTCTGTCTCGACTTGTCTTGTATTCATTAATTCTACATTCAAAAAGACCTGTCAGTATTTGCTTTGGGGATGAAGTCCCCATTGTGTTTGAGACCAAATATTTAGTCCGTTGATCCCCATAGCTAACGTAAGCTCTGCTGGAGCCTGTACACAGCCCCAAGTTACTACTCTTTCATAGCCTGTATCCTGACAGGAATACATCGCTTCCTGTCTTTGTCATGTCCATGTATCTACCTGTCTGTCTTCCCAAGACGTTGACAATACGCCATTTCAATGTCTTGTGCTCACTGGGTTGCTTCTTGTTGCTACCTGGTTCCACTCGGCACCACAGACAAATAAAAGGGAAATAGAGAGGGTGAAATAATCTTTACTGAAGCACCTTTGGGTGAGCGCTAACGGTCCGGTATAGTAGAGACCGCTAGCCAAAGCCTCGGCACCTTGTCAACACGCTCTCTATTTAGTCCCTCTAGAACGGTCTGTGGAGTGGTATTTGGTGGCAGAAGTGGGATCCGGGCATAGAAATAGAATCTATAGAACGGACCTCTCCATTCAAGTCGATGATTGCATCATGGGTTAGGCAGGCGTACTCAACTCTTACCCTACGTGTTCCCGAGCCTGCTGCTTTTCTGTTCAACCTAATAATTAATTGCACACACCTGGTGTCCCAGGTCTTCGAGGGGAACAATGAAAACATTCAGTGGAAACTGGCTTCGAGGTCCAGAGTTGAGTTTGAGGGGGTTGGAACGGACTTGGAACCTCTATTTCCATGGATCCAGGGTTGTGTTCATTAGGCACCAAACGGTGGAAAACTGACAAGCGTGGGGGGGCTACCCGAATTTGTCCAATAGGAAGCTCTAGTCTTTCTTCATTGCGATATGATTTGCTACGCTGTCTACTAATGAATCGGTGTGGGGATGAATGGGGGGGAATCAACTCTTTGTGAAGATTTTTTTGTATTTTTTTATTATTCCTTTTCATTTTTATTTGGTTTTCATTTGTTGTTGCTGTACCCCCCCGGGCAGGTTCTGGGGGGTGGTGCCCAACCAACCAACGCGTAGGGAGGTTATCCCCCTGGTCATGTAACACCCTGGGTCCTAGTGACCAGACTGTACATCTCTTCTCTGCAGAGGGAGGAGAGGGGATGCCATTCTATTACTATAGTAGCCCCCCTCCCTCCCAACTGGCCCCCTCTGCATGGCAGGCTATAGGTCCAAGGTAACCCCTTTACCACAGCTCTACAACCAGATTACCCTATTACCAATCCTAATTCTAAACATGATGGGGATAAAGAAAGATCTGACCTTAGACCAGTGGTAAGGGACAAGGCCATTTCTGCTTGCATTGTAGCCTGTCAATCCTTGTATGTTTCCTTGCAGTTAAAATCAGACCTGGGTTCAAGTATTTTAAATCTTTAAAATACTTTGCAGCTCTCGCCCTCCTGGAGAGTCTGATGGGCCGTGTATGCCGTTTTAGGACCATTCTATTGGGTCCACTAAGCCAGGCGTTCTCAATGAAGTATTTGATCCCAGGTCTAGCTCTAATCTGTGCTTTTCTCTGCAACCGCTGACTGACAGCAATCTTCTAAATGTCTATTTCAGAGGTACATTTACTAGTATTACCGCTCCTTATAAGGACCCTGACGCACCAGAGATACACACACGGCATGGCTGCTCACTGATAGTGTCCTGTTTTAATGTGTGTTTACAACTACACAGATACAGTTTACCTCCTATGCCGTCAGTCATAGCCTCAGACCGTTACTAACCTCAGAAGTACCGGGGTCGTGTTCAGAACGGACTGAAAACGGGGAGGGACTGCATGAACGTGTCTAATAAGAGACACTCGTGTTTTTTTCTCTCTTCCCCCCCGTTGCAAAACGTTTCTCTACAGTGCGCCCTAATGAATACGACCCAGGAGACGTTAAGGCTACAGTACAGTTAGTTCAGGTACAGACAGACCAGAACAATAAAAATAGCTCAAGTCTCATATTGACCTGGAATGAATAGAATACAGTCAAGGTATTGGCTGTGGAGAAGTGGGATGCTTTGTGAAAGTTATTACCTCAGTTACATAGAGATGACTCTTCTCTCTTTTTGATTTGGTTTCCTGTCTCTGGTGCTGTCGGTCTTTCCCCGTTGCAGATCTTTCTTTTCACACTATAAATACAGTATATTAAACTGTACATTCTTACAATACATAGAAGCACTATTGAAGTTTGTTAGTTCACTCGCAGCATGAGTTGATTTAAAAAATAACAAAAAATATAAAGAAATGAAAAATACAACCTAATGCAGTAGTGTTGTCAGAGATATACTACTGATGATGCTCCTCCCGACGACCCCTATCCCATGCCGTGTTACCCCCCCTCTTCCTGATCCCTACCCATGTACATGCCAGTGTTCCAAGTGCCAATAACTTTGTGAAATCCTAACTGTGACCCAGTAATAAAGATAATTGCACATTAACTACTGTAAAAAAGACAAATTATGAAAAACAATCTGAATATCTTAATAAAAGGTTTGTAACAAATACGTGTGGTTTTTACTGTGTTTTAGTCGCACGTTATGGAGTTGTGCTGTCGTCTTCATGGTTTGTAAATATTAAGTTGAGTTAGGAGTCACAACTTAGGCATGTGTACCACATTTATAACAAACATTCCTGCCTTGTCTTTTTATCCAGTGGATTCAGTCTTATGTACTTGTACCAAAGCCACACATCTCTGGTTGTACTCGTCTTTAAGTTTGGAAATATCATGTCAAATTGCTATGTATAGACCTACCGCAGCCTGATGGATGCTTCACGCATGTCTCATTGTTCTGTGTTTATAGCGGTTTGTTTCAGGTATGCGTGACGCAAACATTTCACACACTTTTTCCAGCGCTACAGTACTCAGGACAGCTCTCTTTATGGCATGGAAAGTATTCTGGAATATTGCAAATTGGTGCTGAGTGTAGGTCGTCATGCTCATTCTTTCATTCCCGTGTAAGATCTTCAACTGAAATACACCACCCATAGGTTTGAAGCCAGTCTAAGGGCAAAGCCTGTCTCCAAGGGCTGGCATTCAATCAGATCAGCGGAATCGCACGCTTGATATTTAAAGATAATTTCCAATTGAGAACGTGGTCTCTGAACATTGCCTTAAAGGGCCGATGGGCTTGAATCCCGGCCAAGGTGGCTCACTGAACTACCTCAGTGGAGAGAGTTTCCCTTCGGAACTAAAATACATTGAGTCAAACACTTTAAAAGCACATGATTTATTAAGAACAAGTGTTCATTTTCATCAAGAAACTACAATGACGCAAAACATTTATCGTACAAAAACGGAGTGTTTACTTGATGTTTCAGGCTGATACGGCAAAGCATTTGAAATGACTCCTATGTTCATTCATAGACAGGGTGGCCGACAACTACAGCACATGTTGTTCGGGTTAAGAGGCAAATACAATTCAGACTTTGGAAAACATTACACTGAATAGCAACAGTAGAACTTGAAATCGATGAGTGAGGTCACTAATTCAATGAAACCAACCTTACACCAATGTGAACTGCACTCACATGGCAACCAAATACAGTTCTAAACTCCCCTTCAACAACATGCAAGCAAACAAAAGCAGGAAGGTGGCCATTTTGTATGCTATTTACACAATACATTCTTCCCACAAGGCATCTAGCAATAACTCTTGAATGGTTAGTCATTTCCATAGCTGGAGAAACACTGATCATTGAAGTGGATAAATGCTAGCTAACCTTTTCCTTTTTGACTTGGAAGAATCAGGCCCTGTTCAAACCCTTCTAATGCAACCTTGTTTGTGCACAATCACTGATCTGACAAAGTTGGATAGGTGGAATTTAGGCTACTTTCCACTGCGTCCTCTGACCAACCAGATCGTGTTAGATCAGTGGTGATTTCCTTGAGAAGGAGGTATGAGAACAGGGCCTATTGCACCAGTCAATGCACCCTGAGAGAGTTCCTAATAAACCGAAATCATTGGACAATGTGATAGATGGAAACCAGTACAGTTTTCAGTAGAACAGAGCTACAACCTTTCAAACTGATCATGGAAAAATACTTGAGTGATTCAATCAGTACCATGTAAATTCATTTAACTAGGCAAGTCAGTTAACACATTCTTATTTACGACGCTGGATCAATTGTGTGCCGCCCTATGGGACTCGCAATCACGGCCAGTTACGCTACAGCCTGAAATCGAACCAGGGTCTGTAGTGACACCTCTAGCAGTGCCTTCGACCACTGGGCCACTCAGGAACCCTAAATACACAACCAATCGCAAATGAACAGATTAAACCAACCATCCCACACAAACGGGTACCATTGGGGCCAACCAAAAGACACCAGGCAGGAAACTCTCCCATAGAGAGTCTTGAGAAAGGCCAAATAAGTCCACATCCCACAATGTCAAGCATTACATTTAGATTTATTTACACAATAGTATAAAATGCACCTCAGGGTCATCAAGCATCTCAGAGTAGGAGGCAAAACTGATCCTATATCAGCACTCCCCCAAAAACTCTGAAAGTGTGGTATCTCACATTATGACATGCGGACATGGCCATTAATGTCCGCTAGGGGGCGAAAGAGCTTCAAATTATGTGCTGCTAATTTCCTGCCCAGCAACCCAGAACTCCAACTGTTACTATGGTAAAGCTATCACCATAGGCTTGATCTGGGATCAGATCACTAGCCTCAAATCCTTTATCCAGAAGGGGAAACGACATAAAACATGTCAAGGGGTAACTTCTACCTCCTATGATAAAGCTATTCCAATGGGCCAGATGATTTGGAACAAGGTAGAAGTTGACCTAACAACTGATCTAGGATCTAGATGATTTCACCAGTCCTAAGTAGTGCACAGGGTTCTATTTGGGATGAAGACCATAGATCATCTCATAGACGTATAAAAATAGATAAGGCAACATTGACATCTCCCTCCCTCCTCCCAAGTCTGTACCATCATTCACACACACACACAAGAGACATCTTAGCTTTGCCTGAATATATAATATAACCGTCATCTCACTGCTCTCCTCTGAAATGAGTGGTGAGAGAGGTGCGAAATAGGAGGGAAACGGGGACAGACAGAGACCCAGAGAGAGACAGAAACCCAGAGAGAGACCCAGAGAGAGAGACAGAAACCCAGAGAGAGAGACAGAAACCCAGAGAGAGAGACAGAAACTCAGAGAGAGAGAGACAAAGTGATGAGTACCAGAAAGATAGAATTCAGTCTCTGAATAATCTATGACAAAGGAAAGACGAGGGTTGGATTGGATTCCTTGTTTCCTATATCGATGCCTCCATTCATCCCTTCATCCATTTCATGGTTCTTCCCCAGGAAGGAGTGGGTGAGTGCGGTAGAGTCGTGTAGTGAAGAGAGGTCCATACTCAGAGGGTGAAGAAGAGGATGAGAACAACTACCATGATGACCACCAGTACTCCGATGGCACACCACTGTCTCCTACCTGAGAGAACACACACACACGTCACAATCACGAGTGTATAGTCTAGAGATGCTAATATGTACTTGCCTGCCATAGCCTGAGGGCCACTGAATAATAACATATGCATAGCATAGTAAGCATTAACTTAACATCATTCCAAATAGTAGTGGTATGGATAGTATAAGTGATAGCAGTTTAGTGATGGCAGTAGTAGTAATGATGATGGTAGTAGTAGTGATGATGATAGTTGTAATGATGGTGGTAGTAGTGATGATGATAGTAGTAGTGATGATGATAGTTGTAGTGATGATGATAGTAGTGATGATGATAGTTGTAATGATGGTGATAGTAGTAGTGATGATGATAGTAGTAATGATGGTGATAGTAGTAGTGATGATGATAGTAGTAATGATGATGGTAGTAGTAGTGATGATGATAGTAGTAGTGATGATGATAGTAGTAATGATGGTGGTAGTAGTAGTGATGATGATAGTAGTAATGATGATAGTTGTAATGATGGTGGTAGTAGTAGTAGTGATGATGATAGTAGTAATGATGATAGTTGTAATGATGGTGGTAGTAGTAGTAATGATGGTGGTAGTAGTAGTGATGATGATAGTAGTAATGATGATGATAGTAGTAATGATGGTGGTAGTAGTAGTGATGATGATAGTAGTAATGATGATGATAGTAGTAATGATGGTGGTAGTAGTAGTAATGATGGTGGTAGTAGTAGTGATGATGATAGTAGTAATGATGATAGTTGTAATGATGGTGGTAGTAGTAGTGATGATGATAGTAGTAATGATGGTGGTAGTAGTAGTGATGATGATAGTAGTAATGATGATGGTAGTAGTAGTGATGGTGGTAGTAGTAGTGATGGTGGTAGTAGTAGTGATGATGATAGTAGTAGTGATGATGATAGTAGTGATGATGATAGTAGTAATGATGATGGTAGTAATGATGATGGTAGTAGTAATGATGGTGGTAGTAGTAGTGATGATGATAGTAGTGATGATGATAGTAGTAATGATGGTGGTAGTAGTAGTGATGATGATAGTTGTAATGATGGTGGTAGTAGTAGTGATGATGATAGTAGTAATGATGATGATAGTAGTAATGATGGTGGTAGTAGTAATGATGATGATAGTAGTAATGATGATGATAGTAGTAATGATGGTAGTAGTAGTAATGATGGTGGTAGTAGTAGTGATGATGATAGTAGTAATGATGGTGGTAGTAGTAGTGTGATGATGATAGTAGTGATGATGATGATAGTAGTGATGATGATGATAGTAGTGATGATGGTGGTAGTAGTGATGATGGTGGTAGTAGTGATGATGATAGTAGTAATGATGGTGGTAGTAGTAGTGATGATGATAGTAGTAGTGATGATGATAGTAGTAATGATGGTGGTAGTAGTAGTGATGATGATAGTAGTGATGATGATAGTTGTAATGATGGTGGTAGTAGTAGTGATGATGATAGTAGTGTAATGATAGTTGTAATGGTGGTAGTAGTAGTGATGATGATAGTAGTGATGATGATAGTTGTAATGATGGTGATAGTAGTAGTGATGATGATAGTAGTGATGATGATAGTTGTAATGATGGTGGTAGTAGTAGTGATGATGATGATAGTAGTGATGATGGTGGAAGTAGTAGTGATGATGGTAGTAGTAATGATGATGACAGTAGTAGTGATGATGGTAGTAGTAATGATGATGATAGTAGTAGTGATGATGATAGTAGTAGTGATGATGGTAGTAGTAATGATGGTGGAAGTAGTAGTGATGATGATGATAGTAGTGATGATGATAGTAGTAGTGATGATGGTGGTAGTAGTAATGATGGTGGAAGTAGTAGTGATGGTGGTAGTAGTAATGATGATGATAGTAGTAATGATGGTGGAAGTAGTAGTGATGATGATAGTAGTAGTGATGGTGGTAGTAGTAGTAATGATGATGATAGTAGTAGTGATGGTGGTAGTAGTAATGATGGTGGAAGTAGTAGTAATGATGATGATAGTAGTAGTGATGGTGGTAGTAGTAATGATGGTGGAAGTAGTAGTGATGATGATGATAGTAGTGATGATGATGATAGTAGTAATGATGGTGGTAGTAGTAATGATGGTGGAAGTAGTAGTGATGGTGATAGTAGTAGTGATGGTGGTAGTAGTAGTAATGATGATGATAGTAGTAGTGATGGTGGTAGTAGTAGCAATGATGGTGGTAATAGTAGTAATGATTATGATAGTAGTAGTGATGGCAGTAGTAGTAGTAGTAGTAGTAGTAGTAATGATGGCAGTAGTAGTAGTAGTAATGATGGCGGTCGTAGTAATGATGGCGGTCGTAGTAATGATGGCGGTCGTAGTAATGATGGCGGTCGTAGTAATGATGGTGGTCGTAGTAATGATGGCGGTAGTAGTAATGATGGCGGTAGTAGTAATGATGGCGGTAGTAGTAATGATGGCGGTAGTAGTAGTGATGGTAGTAGTAATGATGGTGGTAGTAGTAGTGGTGGTAGTAGTAATGATGGTGGAGTAGTAATGATGGCGGTAGTAATGATGGCGGTATAGTAGTGATGGAGGTAGTAGTAGTGATGGCGGTAGTAGTAATGATGGCGGTAGTAGTAATGATGGCGGTAGTAGTAGTGATGGCGGTAGTAGTAATGATGGCGGTAGTAGTAATGATGGCGGTAGTAGTAGTGATGGCGGTAGTAGTAATGATGGCGGTAGTAGTAGTGATGGCGGTAGTAGTAATGATGGCGGTAGTAGTAATGATGGCGGTAGTAGTAATGATGGCGGTAGTAGTAATGATGGCGGTAGTAGTAATGATGGCAGGTAGTAGTAGTAATGATGGCGGTAGTTAGTAATGATGGCGGTATTAGTAGTGATGGCGGTAGTAGTAATGATGGCGGTATTAGTAATGATGGCGGTATTAGTAGTGATGGCGGTAGTAGTAGTGATGGCGGTAGTAGTAGTGATGGCGGTAGTAGTAATGATGGTGGTCGTAGTAATGATGGTGGTAGTAGTAATGATGGTGGCAGTAGTAATGGTGGTGGTAGTAATGGTGGTGGCAGTAGTAATGGTGGCGGTCGTAGTAATGATGGCGGTCGTAGTAATGATGGCGGTCGTAGTAATGATGGCGGTCGTAGTAATGATGGCGGTCGTAGTAATGATGGCGGTAGTAGTAATGATGGCGGTAGTAGTAATGATGGCGGTAGTAGTAATGATGGCGGTAGTAGTAATGATGGTGGTAGTAGTAATGGTGGTGGTAGTAGTAATGGTGGTGGTAGTAATGGTGGTAGTAGTAACGGTGGTGGTAGTAATGGTGGTGGTAGTAGTAATGATGGTGGTAGTAGTAATGATGGTGGTAGTAGTAATGATGGTGGTAGTAGTAATGATGGTGGTAGTTGTAGTGATGGCGGTAGTAGTAATGGTGGTGGTAGTTGTAGTAGTAATGATGGCGGTAGTAGTAATGATGGTAGTAGTAATGATGGTGGTAGTAGTAATGATGGTGGTAGTAGTAATGATGGTGGTAGTAGTAATGATGGTGGTAGTAGTAGTGATGGTGGTAGTAGTAATGATGGTGGTAGTAGTAATGGTGGTGGTAGTTGTAGATAGTAATAGATGGCGGTAGTAGTAATGATGGCAGTAGTAGTAGTAGTGATGGCGGTAGTAGTAGTGATGGCGGTAGTAGTAATGGTGGTGGTAGTTGTAGTAGTAATGATGGCGGTAGTAGTAATGATAGCAGTAGTAGTAGTAATGGTGGTGGTAGTTGTAGTGATGGTGGTAGTAGTAATGATGGTGGTAGTAGTAGTGATGGTGGTAGTAGTAATGATGGCAGGAGTAATGATGGCAGCAGTAGTAGTAATGATGGCAGTAGTAGTAGTAATGGTGGTGGTAGTTGTAGTGATGGTGGTAGTAGTAATGATGGTGGTAGTAGTAGTGATGGTGGTAGTAGTCATGGTGGTGGTAGTTGTAGTGATGGTGGTAGTAGTAATGATGGTGGTAGTAGTCATGATGATGGTGGTAGTTGTAGTGATGGTGGTAGTTGTAGTGATGGTGGTAGTAGTCATGATGGTGGTAGTTGTAGTGATGGTGGTAGTTGTAGTGATGGTGGTGGTAGTAGTAGTAATGGTGGTGGTAGTAGTAATGATGGTGGTAGTAGTAATGATGGTGGTAGTAGTAATGATGGTGGTAGTAGTAGTGATGGTGGTAGTTGTAGTGATGGTGGTAGTAGTAATGATGGTGGTAGTTGTAGTGATGGTGGTAGTAGTGATGGTGGTAGTAGTAGTGATGGTGGTAGTTGTAGTGATGGTGGTAGTAGTAATGATGGTGGTAGTTGTAGTGATGGTGGTAGTAGTAATGATGGTGGTAGTAGTAGTGATGGTGGTAGTAGTAATGATGGTGGTAGTAGTAGTGATGGTGGTAGTAGTAGTAGTGATGGTGGTAGTAGTAATGATGGTGGTAGTTGTAGTGATGGTGGTAGTAGTAATGATGGTGGTAGTTGTAGTGATGGTGGTAGTAGTAATGATGGTGGTAGTTGTAGTGATGGTGGTAGTAGTAATGATGGTGGTAGTAGTGATGGTGGTAGTAGTAGTAATGATGGTGGTTTGTAGTGATGGTAGTGATGGTGGTAGTTGTAGTGATGGTGGTAGTAGTAGTGATGGTGGTAGTAGTGATGTGATGGTGGTAGTTGTAGTGATGGTGGTAGTGAGTAGTGATGGTGGTAGTTGTAGTGATGGTGGTAGTAGTAGATGGTGGTAGTAGTAGTGATGGTGGTAGTAGTAGTGATGGTGGTAGTAATAGTGATGGTGGTAGTAATGTGATGGTGGTAGTAGTAATGATGGTGGTAGTAGTAAGTGATGGTGGTAGTTGTAGTGATGGTGGTAGTAGTAGTGATGGTGGTAGTTGTAGTGATGGTGGTAGTTGTAGTGATGGTGGTAGTAGTAATGATGGTGGTAGTTGTAGTGATGGTAGTAGTGAGTAGTATGATGGTGGTAGTTGTAGTGATGGTGGTGTAGTAATGATGGTGGTAGTAGTAGTGATGGTGGTAGTAGTAGTAATGATGGTGGTAGTTGTAGTGATGGTGGTAGTAGTAATGATGGTGGTAGTAGTAATGATGGTGGTAGTAGTAGTGATGGTGGTAGTAGTAGTGATGGTGGTAGTTGTAGTGATGGTGGTAGTAGTAATGATGGTGGTAGTTGTAGTGATGGTGGTAGTAGTAGTGATGGTGGTAGTAGTAGTGATGGTGGTAGTTGTAGTGATGGTGGTAGTTGTAGTGATGGTGGTAGTAGTAGTGATGGTGGTAGTTGTAGTGATGGTGGTAGTAGTAATGATGGTGGTAGTAGTGATGGTGGTAGTAGTAGTGATGATGATGTAGTGATGGTGGTAGTAGTAATGATGGTGGTAGTAGTATGGATGGTGGTAGTTGTAGTGATGGTGGTAGTAGTAATGATGGTGGTAGTTGTAGTGATGGTGGTAGTAGTAGTGATGGCGGTAGTAGTCATGATGGTGGTAGTTGTAGTGATGGTGGTAGTAGTAATGATGGTGGTAGTAGTAATGATGGTGGTAGTTGTAGTGATGGTGGTAGTTGTAGTGATGGTGGTAGTTGTAGTGATGGTGGTAGTTGTAGTGATGGTGGTAGTAGTAGTGATGGTGGTAGTTGTAGTGATGGTGGTAGTAGTAGTGATGGTGGTAGTTGTAGTGATGGTGGTAGTAGTAGTGATGGTGGTAGTAGTAATGATGGTGGTAGTTGTAGTGATGGTGGTAGTTGATGATGGTGGTAGTAGTAGTGATGGTGGTAGTTGTAGTGATGGTGGTAGTTGTAGTGATGGTGGTAGTAGTCATGATGGTGGTAGTTGTAGTGATGGTGGTAGTAGTAGTGATGGTGGTAGTTGTAGTGATGGTGGTAGTTGTAGTGATGGTGGTAGTTGTAGTGATGGTGGTAGTTGTAGTGATGGTGGTAGTAGTAGTGATGGTGGTAGTAGTAGTGATGGTGGTAGTTGTAGTGATGGTGGTAGTTGTAGTGATGGTGGTAGTAGTAGTGATGGTGGTAGTTGTAGTGATGGTGGTAGTTGTAGTGATGGTGGTAGTAGTAATGATGGTGGTAGTTGTAGTGATGGTGGTAGTAGTCATGATGGTGGTAGTAGTAGTGATGGTGGTAGTAGTAGTGATGGTGGTAGTTGTCAGTGATGGTGGTAGTAGTCATGATGGTGGTAGTAGTCATGATGGTGGTAGTTGTAGTGATGGTGGTAGTAGTAGTGATGGTGGTAGTAGTAGTGATGGTGGTAGTTGTAGTGATGGTGGTAGTTGTAGTGATGGTGGTAGTTGTAGTGATGGTGGTAGTTGTAGTGATGGTGGTAGTAGTCATGATGGTGGTAGTAGTAGTGATGGTGGTAGTAGTCATGATGGTGGTAGTTGTAGTGATGGTGGTAGTAGTCATGATGGTGGTAGTTGTAGTGATGGTGGTAGTTGTAGTGATGGTGGTAGTAGTCATGATGGTGGTAGTAGTCATGATGGTGGTAGTTGTAGTGATGGTGGTAGTTGTCAGTGATGGTGGTAGTAGTCATGATGGTGGTAGTTGTAGTGATGGTGGTAGTTGTCATGATGGTGGTAGTTGTAGTGATGGTGGTAGTAGTAATGATGGTGGTAGTAGTCATGATGGTGGTAGTAGTAATGATGGTGGTAGTTGTAGTGATGGTGGTAGTAGTCATGATGGTGGTAGTTGTAGTGATGGTGGTAGTAGTCATGATGGTGGTAGTAGTCATGATGGTGGTAGTAGTCATGATGGTGGTAGTAGTCATGATGGTGGTAGTAGTCATGATGGTGGTAGTTGTAGTGATGGTGGTAGTAGTCATGATGGTAGTGTCAGTGATGGTGGTAGTTGTAGTGATGGTGGTAGTAGTAGTGATGGTGGTAGTTGTAGTGATGGTGGTAGTTGTAGTGATGGTGGTAGTTGTAGTGATGGTGGTAGTTGTAGTGATGGTGGTAGTTGTAGATGGTGGTAGTAGTCATGATGGTGGTAGTTGTAGTGATGGTGGTAGTAGTAGTGATGGTGGTAGTTGTAGTGATGGTGGTAGTAGTAGTGATGGTGGTAGTTGTAGTGATGGTGGTAGTAGTAGTGATGGTGGTAGTAGTAGTGATGGTGGTAGTAGTAGTGATGGTGGTAGTAGTAGTGATGGTGGTAGTAGTAGTGATGGTGGTAGTTGTAGTGATGGTGGTAGTAGTCATGATGGTGGTAGTTGTAGTGATGGTGGTAGTAGTCATGATGGTGGTAGTTGTAGTGATGGTGGTAGTAGTAGTGATGGTGGTAGTTGTAGTGATGGTGGTAGTAGTCATGATGGTGGTAGTAGTCATGATGGTGGTAGTTAGTAGTGATGGTGGTAGTAGTCATGATGGTGGTAGTTGTAGTGATGGTGGTAGTAGTCATGATGGTGGTAGTTGTAGTGATGGTGGTAGTTGATGGTGGTAGTTGTAGTGATGGTGGTAGTTGTAGTGATGGTGGTAGTTGTAGTGATGGTGGTAGTTGTAGTGATGGTGGTAGTTGTAGTGATGGTGGTAGTTGTAGTGATGGTGGTAGTAGTTGTAGTGATGGTGGTAGTTGTAGTGATGGTGGTAGTAGTCATGATGGTGGTAGTTGTAGTGATGGTGGTAGTTGTAGTGATGGTGGTAGTTGTAGTGATGATGTAATGGTGAGGATGACAGTTATAAGTTAGTTATTGTTTCCTTTTCCATGTTGAGCCTTTTATATTTATTAGATTTCTAATTGACTGTTACATTTACATTTACATTACATTTAAGTCATTTAGCAGACGCTCTTATCCAGAGCGACTTACCATAGTATTGTTATTTTCTTTATTTGTATTATTTACTACCATATTATTATTATTCATTATTTTATTAGTGTATATTGTATACATTGTTGCTAAGGCAATATAGACATTGTTTTTCATGTCAATAAAGCAGCTTGAATTTGAATGTGAAACAGAGACAGGGAGAGAGAGGCAGAGAGAGACAAAGAGAGAGAGAGAGAGAGAGAGAGAGACAGAGAGACAGAGATACAAAGAGAGAGAGAAAGAGAGATAGAGGAAAAGAGAGAGAGACGGAGAGGAAAAGAGAGAGAGAGGGAGAGAGACGGAGAGGAAAAGAGAGAGAGAGGGAGAGAGAGAGAAAAGAGAGAGAGAGGGAGAGAGACGGAGAGGAAAAGAGAGAGAGAGAGAGAGGAGAGGAAAAGGAGAGAGGAGAGAGACGGAGAGGAAAAGAGAGAGAGGGAGAGAGACGGAGAGGAAAAGAGAGAGAGGGAGAGAGACGGAGAGGAAAAGAGAGAGAGAGGGAGAGAGAGGAGAGGAAAAGAGAGAGAGAGGAGAGAGAGGGAGAGGAAAAGAGAGAGAGAGAGAGAGAGACGGAGAGGAAAAGAGAGAGAGAGGGAGACGGAGAGAGGAAAAGAGAGAGAGGGAGAGAGACGGAGAGGAAAAGAGAGAGAGGGAGAGAGACGGAGAGGAAAAGAGAGAGAGAGGGAGAGAGAGAGGAGGAAAGAGAGAGAGAGGAGAGAGAGGGAGAGGAAAAGAGAGAGAGAGGGAGAGAGAGGGAGAGAGAAAAGAGAGAGGAGGAGAGACGGAGAGGAAAAGAGAGAGAGAGGGAGAGAGACGGAGAGGAAAAGAGAGAGAGAGGGAGAGAGACGGAGAGGAAAAGAGAGAGAGAGGGAGAGAGACGGAGAGGAAAAGAGAGAGAGAGAGAGACGGAGAGGAAAAGAGAGAGAGAGAGAGAGGGAGAGAGACGGAGAGGAAAAGAGAGAGAGAGGGGAGAGAGACGGAGAGGAAAAGAGAGAGAGAGGGAGAGAGACGGAGAGGAAAAGAGAGAGAGGGAGAGAGAAAGGAGAGGAAAAGGGAGAGAGACGGAGAGGAAAAGGGAGAGAGACGGAGAGGAAAAGAGAGAGACGGAGAGAGAGGAGGAAAAGAGAGAGGGAGAGAGAGGAGGAAAAAGAGAGAGAGAGAGAGGAGAAAAAGAGAGAGAGGGAGAGAGAGACGGAGAGGAAAAGAGAGAGAGAGGGAGAGAGAGTGAGAGGAAAAGAGAGAGAGGGAGAGAGAGAGGAGAGGAAAACAGAGAGAGAGGGAGAGAGACGGAGAGGAAAAGAGAGAGAGAGACAGGGAAAAGAGAGAGAGAGTGAGAGGAAAAGAGAGAGAGGGAGAGAGAGAGAGGAGAAAAGAGGAGAAAAGAGAGGAAAAGAGAGAGGAGAGAGACGGAGAGAGAAAAGAGAGGGGAGAGAGACGGAGAGGAAAAGAGAGAGAGAGGGAGAGAGACGGAGAGGAAAAGAGAGAGAGGAGGAGAGAGACGGAGAGGAAAAGAGAGAGAGAGGGAGAGAGACGGAGGAAAAAAAGAGAGAGGGAGAGACGGAGAGGAAAAGAGAGAGAGAGAGGGAGAGAGACGGAGAGGAAAAGAGAGAGAGAGGGAGGAGAGAAAAGAGAGAGAGGAGAGGAAAAGAGAGAGAGAGAGGGAGAGAGAGACGGAGAGGAAAAGAGAGAGAGAGGGAGAGAGACGGAGAGGAAAAGAGAGAGTGCAGGACAGAGACAAGAGGAAAAGGGAGAGAGAGAGGAGAGGAAAAGGGAGAGAGACGGAGAGGAAAAGAGAGAGAGGAAGAGAGACGAGAGAGAGAGAGGAAAGAGAGAGAGAAAAGAGAGAGAGAGAAAGGAGAGAGAGAGAGAGGAGAGAGAGAGAGAGAGACGGAGAGGAAAAGAGAGAGAGAAAAAGAAGAGGAGAGAGACGGAGAGGAAAAGAGAGAGAGGAGAGAAAAGGAGAGAGACGGAGAGGAAAAGAGAGAGAGAGGAGAGAGAGTGAGGAAAAAGAGAGAGAGAGAGAGAGAGAGAGAGGAAAAGAGAGAGAGAGAGAGAGAGAGAGAGGAAAAGAGAGAGAGAGAGAGAGAGAAGGAAAAGAGAGAGAGAGAGGGAGAGAGGAGAAGAGAAAAAGAGAGAAAGAGAGAGAGAGGAGAGGAAAAGAGAGAGAGGAGAGAGTGAGGAAAAGAGAGAGAGAGAGAGAGAGAGAGTGAGGAAAAGAGAGAGAGAGGGAGAGAGACGGAGAGGAAAAGAGAGAGAGAGGGAGAGAGACGAGAGAGGAAAAGAGAGGAGAGGGAGAGAGAGAGTGAGGAAAAGAGAGAGAGGGAGAGAGAGACTGAGAAAAGAGAGAGAGAAGAGAGAGAGAGTGAGGAAAAGAGAGAGAGAGGGAGAGAGAGAGGAGGAAAAGAGAGAGAGAGAGACGGAGAGGAAAAGAGAGAGAGGGAGAGAGAGAGAGGGAGAGAGAGAGAGACGGAGAGGAAAAGAGGGAGAGAGACGGAGAGGAAAAGAGAGAGAGAGACGGAGAGGAAAAGAGAGAGAGAGACGGAGAGGAAAAGAGAGAGAGAGACGGAGAGGAAAAGAGAGAGAGAGGGAGAGAGACGGAGAGGAAAAGAGAGAGAGAGGGAGAGAGACTGAGAGGAAAAGAGAGAGAGGGAGAGAGACTGAGAGGAAAAGAGAGAGAGAGAGGAGAGAGAGACTGAGAGGAAAAGAGAGAGAGGGAGAGAGACTGAGAGGAAAAGAGAGAGAGAGGGAGAGAGACTGAGAGGAAAAGAGAGAGAGGGAGAGAGAGTGATATTAAGGTAAAGAGAGGGAGGGTGACTTGGTGTTGTACCTGTCGTCTATGTGTGTGAGAGAGAACAACTGACAGAGATGGAGTGTGTGTGTTCACTCACTGCTGGTCATGTGGGAGACTTTCTCCATCTTCTTGAGGACAGAGTCCATCCTAGAACCTGTCTGGTCCATCTCCTCTCCAAAATCTCCTAGCATACTGGAACATACAGGACAAAATAGGTGTTAGGCACACACATTTGAGTCATTTAACAGACGTTCTTATCCAGAGCGACTTACAGGAGCAATTAGGGTTAAGTGCCTTGCTCAAGGGCACAAACAGATTTTTCACTAAGTCGGCTCAGGGATTCAAACCAGTGTTCTTTTGGTTACCGGCCCAACGCTCATAACCACTAGGCTACCTGCTGCTTACACACACACACACACACTTAGACCATTGAGACACACACAGCAAACCGTCTAAAACACCCCTAAAATACTGGAACATACAGGAGAATCCCTCAAACAATGAGCACGTAAAGTACACACTCACTGAACCCTTGAAACACACACGTCTCCGCATGGGAAGTATACTGTGAGATTACATGACAACAATGGAATTCACATGTAAACGTTCAGTACACACAGAGGCTCCTTGAACCCTTTAAAACCACGCACTTGAGCAAGGCGGTTATCTTGCGTGTGTGTGTGTGTGTGTGTGTGTGTGTGTGTGTGTGTGTGTGTGTGTGTGTGTGTGTGTGTGTGTGTACACTCACACAGCCTGTTGGTCTAGTTCATCTCCGATGCGTCCTGACATGTCTTTCAGTACTCTGATGCTTCCTGTCACCAGCTCCAACTGCTCATCCTGGTCCTGCATGATCAACTGTGGAGAACACCATCATCATCATCATCATCATCATCATCATCATCATCATCACCCCCCCAACCGTAGCTTCATGTGCACACCGCAGCTCAGCCCTGAACCATCATCACATGAGCCATCATCTTGTTCCTTAAATATCAAGGAGACACAGAAACCTTCACGCTAACCCTCTTCCCTCCCTCCATCCTACCTGCTGCTGTTCCTGTTGATCCTGGATGTATCTGGAGTTGGTTGACACCAGGTGAGACTCCAGACCATCAGACCTGTCCTGCCCAGACGCACCCATCAGAGCCTGAGATAGACAGAGGCCAGCTGATGTTACAACGTGTGAGACAGAGGAGATGCCTGCATAAGTCAACGTGTATCAACATAAAGGTGTGCAGAGAGAGAGAGAGAGAAATAGTGTGTAGACAGGCAAACCAACCTGTCTGTTCTTCTTCTCTGCCTGGGCCACAACAGAGGGACTGGAGAGTTGATCCTTCATCTCCTACAACAACACACAGTGTTAGCTACAGCAACACACAGTGTTAGCTACAGCAACACACAGTGTTAGCTACAGCAACACACAGTGTTAGCTACAGCAACACACAGTGTTAGCTACAGCAACACACAGTGTTAGCTACAACAACACACAGTGTTAGCTACAGCAACACACAGTGTTAGCTACAGCAACACACAGTGTTAGCTACAGCAACACACAGTGTTAGCTACAGCAACACACAGTGTTAGCTACAACAACACACAGTGTTAGCTACAGCAACACACAGTGTTAGCTACAGCAACACACAGTGTTAGCTACAGCAACACACAGTGTTAGCTACAGCAACACACAGTGTTAGCTACAGCAACACACAGTGTTAGCTACAGCAACACACAGTGTTAGCTACAGCAGCACACAGTGTTAGCTACAGCAGCACACAGTGTTAGCTACAGCAGCACACAGTGTTAGCTACAGCAGCACACAGTGTTAGCTACAGCAGCACACAGTGTTAGCTACAGCAGCACACAGTGTTAGCTACAGCAGCACACAGTGTTAGCTACAGCACACAGTGTTAGCTACAGCAACACACAGTGTTAGCTACAGCAGCACACAGTGTTAGCTACAGCAGCACACAGTGTTAGCTACAGCAGCACACAGTGTTAGCTACAGCAGTGTTAGCACAGCAGTGTTAGCTACAGCAACACACAGTGTTAGCTACAGCAACACACAGTGTTAGCTACAGCAGCACACAGTGTTAGCTACAGCAGCTACAACAACACACAGTGTTAGCTACAGTAGCTACAACAACACACAGTGTTAGCTACTAGCTACACACAGTGTTAGCTACAACAACACACAGTGTTAGCTACAACAACACACAGTGTTAGCTACAACAACACACAGTGTTAGCTACAACAACACACAGTGTTAGCTACAACAACACACAGTGTTAGCTACAACAACACACAGTGTTAGCTACAACAACACACAGTGTTAGCTACAACAACACACAGTGTTAGCTACAACAACACACAGTGTTAGCTACAACAACACACAGTGTTAGCTACAACAACACACAGTGTTAGCTACAACAACACACAGTGTTAGCAACAACACACAGTGTTAGCTACAACAACACACAGTGTTAGCTACAACAACACACAGTGTTAGCTACAACAACACACAGTGTTAGCTACAGCAGCTACAACAACACACAGTGTTAGCTACAGCAGCTACAACAACACACAGTGTTAGCTACAGCAGCTACAACAACAGACTACACACCGTAGATTAAATCCAATCAAATGTAGCTGCAGAAATCCCCTTTTCTTTTCCGTTATAGAGGTAGGTTAAGGGGGATACCTAGTCAGTTGTACAACTGAATGCATTCAACTGAAATGTGTCTAACACATTTAACCCAACCCCCCCTGAATCAGAGAAGTGCGGGGGGCTGCCTTAATCGACATCCACGTCTTCGGCACACAGGGAACAGTGGGTTTACTGCCTTTCTCAGGGACAGAACAACTGATTTTTTTCCTTGTCAGCTCAGGGATTCAATCCAGCAACCTTTGGGTTACTGGCCCAACGCTCTAACCACTAGGCTACCTGCCGGTGACAGACAGGTAGAGATATTACACCGTGTTACCTGTACGGCCTGCCGTGTTCGCTCCACAAAGTCTCTCCTCTCCTGCAACTCATTCTCCCCCAGACGGAACTTCCCCGGGTTGGACTCAACGATACCTGGGAAAGGGTCAAGGCTCAACACACACAGATCTCAGGGTTCTCCTCAGGAACTGTAGGAATGTGGTTCTGCCGAGTACGGCAGGGTGGGAGGCCCGGAGGGGGGCAGTGCCCCCTCCTTTGGACTCAAGAGATTTGTTTTTGAACACCTGTAACTACACACACACACAGGCCTACGCTCTACACACACAGGCCTACGCTCTACACACACACACACACAGGCCACACAGGCCTACACACACACACACACACACACACACACAGGCCTACGTTCTACACACACACACACACACACACAGGCCTACGCTCTACACACACAGGCCTACGTTCTACACACACACACACACACACACACACACACACACCACACACACACACACAGGCCTACGCTCTACACACACAGGCCTACGTTCTACACACACAGGCCTACGCTCTACACACACACACACACACACACACAGGCCTACGCTCTACACACACACACACACACACACACAGGCCTACGCTCTACACACACACACACAGGCCTACGCTCTACACACACACACACACACACAGGCCTACGCTCTACACACACACACCTACACACACACACACACACACACACAGGCCTACGCTCTACACACACACACACACAGGCCTACGCTCTACACACACACACAGGCCTACGCTCTACACACACACAGGCCTACGTTCTACACACACAGGCCTACGTTCTACACACACACACACACACCTCATTCATATCAGCTGTCCTGCTCCAGATATCATAGTCTTGGACTCTGTTGGTCTTTGGACCAGTTTGTGTTTGTATATTCTCTCCCCCTCTTTCTATAAAGAAGGACAGACTATACATCTCTTTTATGCGACCACGTTTCCCAAAAACTTTTAAATACCTGCTCAGAATTAACATTCAAAGATGTCTGCAGAAAGAATGGGGTCAGCTACAACATCACACCTTGAGTTGGTTATTGAACTACAGTAAGTGAAGTGGATTTACACACGGTAACGGAATTACATCATGGTCCCCTATACTACACAGAAACTGCATAATTATGGATGTCATTCAATACAGTAGAGTTCAGTACAGTTCAGTAGAGTTTGGTACAGTAGAGTAGAATACAGTACAGTTCAGTAGAGTTCAGTAAAGTAAAGTACAATGCAGTAGAGTTCAGTACAGTATAGTACAGTATAGTACAATACAGTATAGTACAATACAGTAAAGTAGAGTTCAGTAAAGTAGAGTTCAGTAAAGTAGAGTTCTGTAAAGTAGAGTTGAGTTCAGTCCAGTACAGTACAGTACAGTAGAGATCAGTACAGTAGAGTTCAGTACAGTACAGTACAGTAAAGTACAGTTCAGTAAAGTACAGTTGAGTAGAGTAGAGTTCAGTAGAGTACAGTACAGTTCAGTACAGTAGAGTTCAGTAGAGTACAGCAAAGTAGAATACAGTACAGTTCAGTACAGTTCAGTTCAGTACAGTTCAGTACAGTAGAGTACAATACAGTACAGTAAAGTAGATTTCAGTTCAGTAAAGTAGAGTTCAGTTCAGTACAATACAGTAGAATACAGTACAGTAGAGTGCACTACAGTAGAGTACAATACAGTAGAGTGCACTACAGTAGAGTACAATACAGTACAGTAGAGTGCACTACAGTAGAGTACAATACAGTACAATACAGTACAGTAGAGTGCACTACAGTAGAGTACAATACAGTACAATACAGTACAATACAGTAGAGTACAATACAGTACAGTAGAGTGCACTACAGTAGAGTACAATACAGTACAGTAGAGTACAATACAGTACAGTAGAGTACAATACAGTACAGTAGAGTGCAATACAGTAGAGTACTCTACTTTTCATTACTGTACTCCACTATTATTTTGTATTGGACTGTACAATCCAAACAGAATTCTTTAATAGGTTCAGATTTGGTCCAGTCCAGTCCACCTGTGGACGTTGAAATTAAGGTCAGGCTGGTCTGACCAAATTTCAACTACTCTTCAACGTCCATATACGTCCGGTGTCGGTTGGTGCTCAGTGGAAGAGGATGCTGGTTACAGTAAATGGAAAGAGAAGAGGCTCATGGGTAGGTGTTGGTAAGAGCTGGGATAGGTGACATTAACTGGAGAGGGAGGAAGAGAGAAGGGGAAGGGTTCTCCAGAATCAAACTGTTTTAACACTCTTGGTTTGACCACCAGACAACAGAAAGACAAAGAAACAGTTATGAGCTGAACATAACAGCCAGTGGAAGGGAGGACAGTAACAGGAGACACTATGAGCTGAACATAACAGGAGACACTATGAGCTGAACATAACAGCCAGTGGAAGGGAGGACAGTAACAGGAGACACTATGAGCTGAACATAACAGTCAGTAGAAGGGAGGACAGTAACAGGAGACACTATGAGCTGAACATAACAGTCAGTGGAAGGGAGGACAGTAGCAGGAGACACTATGAGCTGAACATAACAGTCAGTGGAAGGGAGGACAGTAACAGGAGACACTATGAGCTGAACATAACAGTCAGTAGAAGGGAGGACAGTAGCAGGAGACACTATGAGCTGAACATAACAGTCAGTGGAAGGGAGGACAGTAACAGGAGACACTATGAGCTGAACATAACAGTCAGTAGAAGGGAGGACAGTAACAGGAGACACTATGAGCTGAACATAACAGTCAGTGGAAGGGAGGACAGTAACAGGAGACACTATGAGCTGAACATAACAGTCAGTGGAAGAGAGGACAGTAACAGGAGACACTATGAGCTGAACATAACAGCCAGTAGAAGGAGGACAGTAACAGGAGACACTATGAGCTGAACATAACAGTCAGTGAAGGGAGGACAGTAACAGGAGACACTATGAGCTGAACATAACAGTCAGTAGGAAGGGGAGGACAGTAACAGGAGACACTATGAGCTGAACATAACAGTCAGTGGAAGTGAGAGGAGGACAGTAACAGGAGACACTATGAGCTGAACATAACAGTCAGTGGAAGGGAGGACAGTAACAGGAGACACTATGAGCTGAACATAACAGCCAGTGGAAGGGAGGACAGTAACAGGAGACACTATGAGCTGAACATAACAGTCAGTGGAAGGGAGGACAGTAACAGGAGACACTATGAGCTGAACATAACAGTCAGTGGAAGGGAGGACAGTAGCAGGAGACACTATGAGCTGAACATAACAGCCAGTGGAAGGGAGGACAGTAACAGGAGACACTATGAGCTGAACATAACAGTCAGTGGAAGGGAGGACAGTAACAGGAGACACTATGAGCTGAACATAACAGTCAGTGGAAGGGAGGACAGTAACAGGAGACACTATGAGCTGAACATAACAGTCAGTGGAAGGGAGGACAGTAACAGGAGACACTATGAGCTGAACATAACAGTCAGTGGAAGGGAGGACAGTAACAGGAGACACTATGAGCTGAACATAACAGCCAGTGGAAGGGAGGACAGTAGCAGGAGACACTATGAGCTGAACATAACAGTCAGTGGAAGGGAGGACAGTAGCAGGAGACACTATGAGCTGAACATAACAGCCAGTGGAAGGGAGGACAGTAGCAGGAGACACTATGAGCTGAACATAACAGCAGTGGAAGGGAGGACAGTAGCAGGAGACACTATGAGCTGAACATAACAGCCAGTGGAAGGGAGGACAGTAGCAGGAGACACTATGAGCTGAACATAACAGCCAGTGGAAGGGAGGACAGTAGCAGGAGACACTATGAGCTGAACATAACAGTCAGTGGAAGGGAGGACAGTAGCAGGAGACACTATGAGCTGAACATAACAGGAGACACTATGAGCTGAACATAACAGTCAGTGGAAGGGAGGACAGTAGCAGGAGACACTATGAGCTGAACATAACAGCCAGTGGAAGGGAGGACAGTAACAGGAGACACTATGAGCTGAACATAACAGCCAGTGGAAGGGAGGACAGTAACAGGAGACACTATGAGCTGAACATAACAGCCAGTGGAAGGGAGGACAGTAACAGGAGACACTATGAGCTGAACATAACAGTCAGTGGAAGGGAGGACAGTAACAGGAGACACTATGAGCTGAACATAACAGTCAGTGGAAGGGAGGACAGTAACAGGAGACACTATGAGCTGAACATAACAGCCAGTGGAAGGGAGGACAGTAACAGGAGACACTATGAGCTGAACATAACAGTCAGTGGAAGGGAGGACAGTAACAGGAGACACTATGAGCTGAACATAACAGTCAGTGGAAGGGAGGACAGTAACAGGAGACACTATGAGCTGAACATAACAGCCAGTGGAAGGGAGGACAGTAACAGGAGACACTATGAGCTGAACATAACAGCCAGTGGAAGGGAGGACAGTAACAGGAGACACTATGAGCTGAACATAACAGTCAGTGGAAGGGAGGACAGTAACAGGAGACACTATGAGCTGAACATAACAGTCAGTGGAAGGGAGGACAGTAACAGGAGACACTATGAGCTGAACATAACAGCCAGTGGAAGGGAGGACAGTAACAGGAGACACTATGAGCTGAACATAACAGTCAGTGGAAGGGAGGACAGTAACAGGAGACACTATGAGCTGAACATAACAGCCAGTGGAAGGGAGGACAGTAACAGGAGACACTATGAGCTGAACATAACAGTCAGTGGAAGGGAGGACAGTAACAGGAGACACTATGAGCTGAACATAACAGTCAGTGGAAGGGAGGACAGTAACAGGAGACACTATGAGCTGAACATAACAGTCAGTGGAAGGGAGGACAGTAACAGGAGACACTATGAGCTGAACATAACAGTCAGTGGAAGGGAGGACAGTAACAGGAGACACTATGAGCTGAACATAACAGTCAGTGGAAGGAGGACAGTAACAGGAGACACTATGAGCTGAACATAACAGTCAGTGGAAGGGAGGACAGTAACAGGAGACACTATGAGCTGAACATAACAGCCAGTGGAAGGGAGGACAGTAACAGGAGACACTATGAGCTGAACATAACAGTCAGTGGAAGGGAGGACAGTAGCAGGAGACACTATGAGCTGAACATAACAGCCAGTGGAAGGGAGGACAGTAGCAGGAGACACTATGAGCTGAACATAACAGTCAGTGGAAGGGAGGACAGTAGCAGGAGACACTATGAGCTGAACATAACAGTCAGTGGAAGAGAGGACAGTAACAGGAGACACTATGAGCTGAACATAACAGTCAGTGGAAGGAGGACAGTAACAGGAGACACTATGAGCTGAACATAACAGTCAGTGGAAGGAGGACAGTAACAGGAGACACTATGAGCTGAACATAACAGCCAGTGGAAGGGAGGACAGTAACAGGAGACACTATGAGCTGAACATAACAGTCAGTGGAAGGAGGACAGTAACAGGAGACACTATGAGCTGAACATAACAGTCAGTGGAAGAGAGGACAGTAGCAGGAGACACTATGAGCTGAACATAACAGTCAGTGGAAGGGAGGACAGTAACAGGAGACACTATGAGCTGAACATAACAGTCAGTGGAAGGAAGGAGGACAGTAACAGGAGACACTATGAGCTGAACATAACAGCCAGTGGAAGGGAGGACAGTAACAGGAGACACTATGAGCTGAACATAACAGCCAGTGGAAGGGAGGACAGTAACAGGAGACACTATGAGCTGAACATAACAGCCAGTGGAAGGGAGGACAGTAACAGGAGACACTATGAGCTGAACATAACAGCCAGTGGAAGGGAGGACAGTAACAGGAGACACTATGAGCTGAACATAACAGCCAGTGGAAGGAGGACAGTAACAGGAGACACTATGAGCTGAACATAACAGCCAGTGGAAGGGAGGACAGTAACAGGAGACACTATGAGCTGAACATAACAGTCAGTAGAAGGAGGACAGTAACAGGAGACACTATGAGCTGAACATAACAGTCAGTGGAAGGGAGGACAGTAACAGGAGACACTATGAGCTGAACATAACAGCCAGTGGAAGGGAGGACAGTAACAGGAGACACTATGAGCTGAACATAACAGCCAGTGGAAGGGAGGACAGTAACAGGAGACACTATGAGCTGAACATAACAGCCAGTGGAAGGGAGGACAGTAACAGGAGACACTATGAGCTGAACATAACAGCCAGTGGAAGGGAGGACAGTAACAGGAGACACTATGAGCTGAACATAACAGTCAGTGGAAGGGAGGACAGTAACAGGAGACACTATGAGCTGAACATAACAGCCAGTGGAAGGGAGGACAGTAACAGGAGACACTATGAGCTGAACATAACAGCCAGTGGAAGGGAGGACAGTAACAGGAGACACTATGAGCTGAACATAACAGTCAGTGGAAGGGAGGACAGTAACAGGAGACACTATGAGCTGAACATAACAGTCAGTGGAAGGGAGGACAGTAACAGGAGACACTATGAGCTGAACATAACAGTCAGTGGAAGGGAGGACAGTAACAGGAGACACTATGAGCTGAACATAACAGTCAGTGGAAGGGAGGACAGTAACAGGAGACACTATGAGCTGAACATAACAGCCAGTGGAAGGGAGGACAGTAACAGGAGACACTATGAGCTGAACATAACAGTCAGTAGAAGGGAGGACAGTAACAGGAGACACTATGAGCTGAACATAACAGGAGACACTATGAGCTGAACATAACAGCCAGTGGAAGGGAGGACAGTAACAGGAGACACTATGAGCTGAACATAACAGCCAGTGGAAGGGAGGACAGTAACAGGAGACACTATGAGCTGAACATAACAGCCAGTGGAAGGGAGGACAGTAACAGGAGACACTATGAGCTGAACATAACAGTCAGTGGAAGGGAGGACAGTAACAGGAGACACTATGAGCTGAACATAACAGTCAGTGGAAGGGAGGACAGTAACAGGAGACACTATGAGCTGAACATAACAGTCAGTGGAAGGGAGGACAGTAACAGGAGACACTATGAGCTGAACATAACAGCCAGTGGAAGGGAGGACAGTAACAGGAGACACTATGAGCTGAACATAACAGTCAGTGGAAGGGAGGACAGTAACAGGAGACACTATGAGCTGAACATAACAGTCAGTAGAAGGGAGGACAGTAACAGGAGACACTATGAGCTGAACATAACAGTCAGTGGAAGGGAGGACAGTAACAGGAGACACTATGAGCTGAACATAACAGTCAGTGGAAGGGAGGACAGTAACAGGAGACACTATGAGCTGAACATAACAGCCAGTGGAAGGGAGGACAGTAACAGGAGACACTATGAGCTGAACATAACAGTCAGTGGAAGGGAGGACAGTAACAGGAGACACTATGAGCTGAACATAACAGCCAGTAGAAGGGAGGACAGTAACAGGAGACACTATGAGCTGAACATAACAGTCAGTGGAAGGGAGGACAGTAACAGGAGACACTATGAGCTGAACATAACAGCCAGTGGAAGGAGGACAGTAACAGGAGACACTATGAGCTGAACATAACAGCCAGTGGAAGGGAGGACAGTAACAGGAGACACTATGAGCTGAACATAACAGTCAGTGGAAGGGAGGACAGTAACAGGAGACACTATGAGCTGAACATAACAGTCAGTGGAAGGGAGGACAGTAACAGGAGACACTATGAGCTGAACATAACAGTCAGTGGAAGGGAGGACAGTAACAGGAGACACTATGAGCTGAACATAACAGTCAGTGGAAGGGAGGACAGTAACAGGAGACACTATGAGCTGAACATAACAGTCAGTGGAAGGGAGGACAGTAACAGGAGACACTATGAGCTGAACATAACAGTAGTGGAAGGGAGGACAGTAACAGGAGACACTATGAGCTGAACATAACAGTCAGTGGAAGGGAGGACAGTAACAGGAGACACTATGAGCTGAACATAACAGTCAGTGAAGGGAGGACAGTAACAGGAGACACTATGAGCTGAACATAACAGCCAGTGGAAGAGAGGACAGTAACAGGAGACACTATGAGCTGAACATAACAGCCAGTAGAAGGGAGGACAGTAACAGGAGACACTATGAGCTGAACATAACAGCCAGTGGAAGGGAGGACAGTAACAGGAGACACTATGAGCTGAACATAACAGTCAGTGGAAGGGAGGACAGTAACAGGAGACACTATGAGCTGAACATAACAGTCAGTGGAAGGGAGGACAGTAACAGGAGACACTATGAGCTGAACATAACAGTCAGTGGAAGGGAGGACAGTAACAGGAGACACTATGAGCTGAACATAACAGTCAGTGGAAGGGAGGACAGTAACAGGAGACACTATGAGCTGAACATAACAGTCAGTGGAAGGGAGGACAGTAACAGGAGACACTATGAGCTGAACATAACAGTCAGTGGAAGGGAGGACAGTAACAGGAGACACTATGAGCTGAACATAACAGTCAGTGGAAGGGAGGACAGTAACAGGAGACACTATGAGCTGAACATAACAGTCAGTGGAAGGAGGACAGTAACAGGAGACACTATGAGCTGAACATAACAGTCAGTGGAAGGGAGGACAGTAACAGGAGACACTATGAGCTGAACATAACAGCCAGTGGAAGGGAGGACAGTAACAGGAGACACTATGAGCTGAACATAACAGTCAGTGGAAGGGAGGACAGTGGAAGGAGGACAGTAACAGGAGACACTATGAGCTGAACATAACAGTCAGTGGAAGGGAGGACAGTAACAGGAGACACTATGAGCTGAACATAACAGTCAGTGGAAGGGAGGACAGTAACAGGAGACACTATGAGCTGAACATAACAGTCAGTGGAAGGGAGGACAGTAACAGGAGACACTATGAGCTGAACATAACAGTCAGTGGAAGGGAGGACAGTAACAGGAGACACTATGAGCTGAACATAACAGTCAGTGGAAGGAGGACAGTAACAGGAGACACTATGAGCTGAACATAACAGTCAGTGGAAGGGAGGACAGTAACAGGAGACACTATGAGCTGAACATAACAGCCAGTGGAAGGGAGGACAGTAACAGGAGACACTATGAGCTGAACATAACAGTCAGTGGAAGGGAGGACAGTAACAGGAGACACTATGAGCTGAACATAACAGTCAGTGGAAGGGAGGACAGTAACAGGAGACACTATGAGCTGAACATAACAGTCAGTGGAAGGGAGGACAGTAACAGGAGACACTATGAGCTGAACATAACAGTCAGTAGAAGGGAGGACAGTAACAGGAGACACTATGAGCTGAACATAACAGTCAGTGGAAGGGAGGACAGTAACAGGAGACACTATGAGCTGAACATAACAGTCAGTGGAAGGGAGGACAGTAACAGGAGACACTATGAGCTGAACATAACAGTCAGTGGAAGGGAGGACAGTAACAGGAGACACTATGAGCTGAACATAACAGTCAGTGGAAGGGAGGACAGTAACAGGAGACACTATGAGCTGAACATAACAGTCAGTGGAAGGGAGGACAGTAACAGGAGACACTATGAGCTGAACATAACAGTCAGTGGAAGGGAGGACAGTAACAGGAGACACTATGAGCTGAACATAACAGTCAGTGGAAGGGAGGACAGTAACAGGAGACACTATGAGCTGAACATAACAGTCAGTGGAAGGGAGGACAGTAACAGGAGACACTATGAGCTGAACATAACAGTCAGTGGAAGGGAGGACAGTAACAGGAGACACTATGAGCTGAACATAACAGTCAGTGGAAGAGAGGACAGTAACAGGAGACACTATGAGCTGAACATAACAGTCAGTGGAAGGGAGGACAGTAACAGGAGACACTATGAGCTGAACATAACAGTCAGTGGAAGGGAGGACAGTAACAGGAGACACTATGAGCTGAACATAACAGTCAGTGGAAGGGAGGACAGTAACAGGAGACACTATGAGCTGAACATAACAGTCAGTGGAAGGGAGGACAGTAACAGGAGACACTATGAGCTGAACATAACAGTCAGTGGAAGGAGGACAGTAACAGGAGACACTATGAGCTGAACATAACAGTCAGTGGAAGGGAGGACAGTAACAGGAGACACTATGAGCTGAACATAACAGTCAGTGGAAGGAGGACAGTAACAGGAGACACTATGAGCTGAACATAACAGTCAGTAGAAGGGAGGACAGTAACAGGAGACACTATGAGCTGAACATAACAGTCAGTGGAAGGGAGGACAGTAACAGGAGACACTATGAGCTGAACATAACAGTCAGTGGAAGAGAGGACAGTAACAGGAGACACTATGAGCTGAACATAACAGTCAGTGGAAGGGAGGACAGTAACAGGAGACACTATGAGCTGAACATAACAGTCAGTGGAAGGGAGGACAGTAACAGGAGACACTATGAGCTGAACATAACAGTCAGTGGAAGGGAGGACAGTAACAGGAGACACTATGAGCTGAACATAACAGTCAGTGGAAGGGAGGACAGTAACAGGAGACACTATGAGCTGAACATAACAGTCAGTGGAAGGAGGACAGTAACAGGAGACACTATGAGCTGAACATAACAGTCAGTGGAAGGGAGGACAGTAACAGGAGACACTATGAGCTGAACATAACAGTCAGTGGAAGGGAGGACAGTAACAGGAGACACTATGAGCTGAACATAACAGTCAGTGGAAGGGAGGACAGTAACAGGAGACACTATGAGCTGAACATAACAGTCAGTGGAAGGGAGGACAGTAACAGGAGACACTATGAGCTGAACATAACAGTCAGTGGAAGGGAGGAGGACAGTAACAGGAGACACTATGAGCTGAACATAACAGTCAGTGGAAGGGAGGACAGTAACAGGAGACACTATGAGCTGAACATAACAGTCAGTGGAAGGGAGGACAGTAACAGGAGACACTATGAGCTGAACATAACAGTCAGTGGAAGGGAGGACAGTAACAGGAGACACTATGAGCTGAACATAACAGTCAGTGGAAGAGAGGACAGTAACAGGAGACACTATGAGCTGAACATAACAGTCAGTGGAAGGGAGGACAGTAACAGGAGACACTATGAGCTGAACATAACAGTCAGTGGAAGGGAGGACAGTAACAGGAGACACTATGAGCTGAACATAACAGTCAGTGGAAGGGAGGACAGTAACAGGAGACACTATGAGCTGAACATAACAGCCAGTGGAAGGGAGGACAGTAACAGGAGACACTATGAGCTGAACATAACAGTCAGTGGAAGGGAGGACAGTAACAGGAGACACTATGAGCTGAACATAACAGTCAGTGGAAGGGAGGACAGTAACAGGAGACACTATGAGCTGAACATAACAGTCAGTGGAAGGGAGGACAGTAACAGGAGACACTATGAGCTGAACATAACAGTCAGTGGAAGGGAGGACAGTAACAGGAGACACTATGAGCTGAACATAACAGTCAGTGGAAGGGAGGACAGTAACAGGAGACACTATGAGCTGAACATAACAGCCAGTGGAAGGGAGGACAGTAACAGGAGACACTATGAGCTGAACATAACAGTCAGTAGAAGGGAGGACAGTAACAGGAGACACTATGAGCTGAACATAACAGTCAGTGGAAGGGAGGACAGTAACAGGAGACACTATGAGCTGAACATAACAGTCAGTGGAAGGGAGGACAGTAACAGGAGACACTATGAGCTGAACATAACAGTCAGTGGAAGGGAGGACAGTAACAGGAGACACTATGAGCTGAACATAACAGTCAGTGGAAGGGAGGACAGTAACAGGAGACACTATGAGCTGAACATAACAGTCAGTGGAAGGGAGGACAGTAACAGGAGACACTATGAGCTGAACATAACAGTCAGTGGAAGGGAGGACAGTAACAGGAGACACTATGAGCTGAACATAACAGTCAGTGGAAGGAGGACAGTAACAGGAGACACTATGAGCTGAACATAACAGTCAGTGGAAGGGAGGACAGTAACAGGAGACACTATGAGCTGAACATAACAGTCAGTGGAAGGGAGGACAGTAACAGGAGACACTATGAGCTGAACATAACAGCCAGTGGAAGGGAGGACAGTAACAGGAGACACTATGAGCTGAACATAACAGTCAGTGGAAGGGAGGACAGTAACAGGAGACACTATGAGCTGAACATAACAGTCAGTGGAAGGGAGGACAGTAACAGGAGACACTATGAGCTGAACATAACAGTCAGTGGAAGGGAGGACAGTAACAGGAGACACTATGAGCTGAACATAACAGTCAGTGGAAGAGAGGACAGTAACAGGAGACACTATGAGCTGAACATAACAGTCAGTGGAAGGGAGGACAGTAACAGGAGACACTATGAGCTGAACATAACAGTCAGTGGAAGGGAGGACAGTAACAGGAGACACTATGAGCTGAACATAACAGCCAGTGAAGGGAGGACAGTAACAGGAGACACTATGAGCTGAACATAACAGTCAGTGGAAGGGAGGACAGTAACAGGAGACACTATGAGCTGAACATAACAGTCAGTGGAAGGAGGACAGTAACAGGAGACACTATGAGCTGAACATAACAGTCAGTGGAAGGGAGGACAGTAACAGGAGACACTATGAGCTGAACATAACAGTCAGTGGAAGGGAGGACAGTAACAGGAGACACTATGAGCTGAACATAACAGTCAGTGGAAGGGAGGACAGTAACAGGAGACACTATGAGCTGAACATAACAGTCAGTGGAAGGGAGGACAGTAACAGGAGACACTATGAGCTGAACATAACAGCCAGTGGAAGGGAGGACAGTAACAGGAGACACTATGAGCTGAACATAACAGTCAGTGGAAGGGAGGACAGTAACAGGAGACACTATGAGCTGAACATAACAGTCAGTGGAAGGGAGGACAGTAACAGGAGACACTATGAGCTGAACATAACAGTCAGTGGAAGGGAGGACAGTAACAGGAGACACTATGAGCTGAACATAACAGTCAGTGGAAGGGAGGACAGTAACAGGAGACACTATGAGCTGAACATAACAGTCAGTGGAAGGGAGGACAGTAACAGGAGACACTATGAGCTGAACATAACAGTCAGTGGAAGGGAGGACAGTAACAGGAGACACTATGAGCTGAACATAACAGTCAGTGGAAGGGAGGACAGTAACAGGAGACACTATGAGCTGAACATAACAGTCAGTGGAAGGGAGGACAGTAGCAGGAGACACTATGAGCTGAACATAACAGTCAGTGGAAGGGAGGACAGTAACAGGAGACACTATGAGCTGAACATAACAGTCAGTGGAAGGGAGGACAGTAACAGGAGACACTATGAGCTGAACATAACAGTCAGTGGAAGGGAGGACAGTAACAGGAGACACTATGAGCTGAACATAACAGTCAGTGGAAGGGAGGACAGTAACAGGAGACACTATGAGCTGAACATAACAGTCAGTGGAAGGGAGGACAGTAACAGGAGACACTATGAGCTGAACATAACAGTCAGTGGAAGGGAGGACAGTAACAGGAGACACTATGAGCTGAACATAACAGTCAGTGGAAGGGAGGACAGTAACAGGAGACACTATGAGCTGAACATAACAGTCAGTGGAAGGGAGGACAGTAACAGGAGACACTATGAGCTGAACATAACAGTCAGTGGAAGGGAGGACAGTAACAGGAGACACTATGAGCTGAACATAACAGTCAGTGGAAGGGAGGACAGTAACAGGAGACACTATGAGCTGAACATAACAGTCAGTGGAAGGGAGGACAGTAACAGGAGACACTATGAGCTGAACATAACAGGAGACACTATGAGCTGAACATAACAGTCAGTGGAAGGGAGGACAGTAACAGGAGACACTATGAGCTGAACATAACAGTCAGTGGAAGGGAGGACAGTAACAGGAGACACTATGAGCTGAACATAACAGCCAGTGGAAGGGAGGACAGTAACAGGAGACACTATGAGCTGAACATAACAGTCAGTGGAAGGGAGGACAGTAACAGGAGACACTATGAGCTGAACATAACAGTCAGTGGAAGGGAGGACAGTAGCAGGAGACACTATGAGCTGAACATAACAGTCAGTGGAAGGAGGACAGTAACAGGAGACACTATGAGCTGAACATAACAGTCAGTGGAAGGGAGGACAGTAACAGGAGACACTATGAGCTGAACATAACAGCCAGTGGAAGGGAGGACAGTAACAGGAGACACTATGAGCTGAACATAACAGCCAGTGGAAGGGAGGACAGTAACAGGAGACACTATGAGCTGAACATAACAGTCAGTGGAAGGGAGGACAGTAACAGGAGACACTATGAGCTGAACATAACAGTCAGTGGAAGGGAGGACAGTAACAGGAGACACTATGAGCTGAACATAACAGTCAGTGGAAGGGAGGACAGTAACAGGAGACACTATGAGCTGAACATAACAGTCAGTGGAAGGGAGGACAGTAACAGGAGACACTATGAGCTGAACATAACAGCCAGTGGAAGGGAGGACAGTAACAGGAGACACTATGAGCTGAACATAACAGCCAGTGGAAGGGAGGACAGTAACAGGAGACACTATGAGCTGAACATAACAGTCAGTGGAAGGGAGGACAGTAACAGGAGACACTATGAGCTGAACATAACAGTCAGTGGAAGGGAGGACAGTAACAGGAGACACTATGAGCTGAACATAACAGTCAGTGGAAGGGAGGACAGTAACAGGAGACACTATGAGCTGAACATAACAGTCAGTGGAAGGGAGGACAGTAACAGGAGACACTATGAGCTGAACATAACAGTCAGTGGAAGGGAGGACAGTAACAGGAGACACTATGAGCTGAACATAACAGTCAGTGGAAGGGAGGACAGTAACAGGAGACACTATGAGCTGAACATAACAGTCAGTGGAAGGGAGGACAGTAACAGGAGACACTATGAGCTGAACATAACAGCCAGTGGAAGGAGGACAGTAACAGGAGACACTATGAGCTGAACATAACAGTCAGTGGAAGGGAGGACAGTAACAGGAGACACTATGAGCTGAACATAACAGCCAGTGGAAGGGAGGACAGTAACAGGAGACACTATGAGCTGAACATAACAGTCAGTGGAAGGGAGGACAGTAACAGGAGACACTATGAGCTGAACATAACAGTCAGTGGAAGGGAGGACAGTAACAGGAGACACTATGAGCTGAACATAACAGTCAGTGGAAGGGAGGACAGTAGCAGGAGACACTATGAGCTGAACATAACAGTCAGTGGAAGGGAGGACAGTAACAGGAGACACTATGAGCTGAACATAACAGTCAGTGGAAGGGAGGACAGTAACAGGAGACACTATGAGCTGAACATAACAGTCAGTGGAAGGGAGGACAGTAACAGGAGACACTATGAGCTGAACATAACAGTCAGTGGAAGGGAGGACAGTAACAGGAGACACTATGAGCTGAACATAACAGTCAGTGGAAGGGAGGACAGTAACAGGAGACACTATGAGCTGAACATAACAGTCAGTGGAAGGGAGGACAGTAACAGGAGACACTATGAGCTGAACATAACAGTCAGTGGAAGGGAGGACAGTAACAGGAGACACTATGAGCTGAACATAACAGTCAGTGGAAGGGAGGACAGTAACAGGAGACACTATGAGCTGAACATAACAGTCAGTGGAAGGGAGGACAGTAACAGGAGACACTATGAGCTGAACATAACAGTCAGTGGAAGGGAGGACAGTAACAGGAGACACTATGAGCTGAACATAACAGTCAGTGGAAGGGAGGACAGTAACAGGAGACACTATGAGCTGAACATAACAGTCAGTGGAAGGGAGGACAGTAACAGGAGACACTATGAGCTGAACATAACAGTCAGTGGAAGGGAGGACAGTAACAGGAGACACTATGAGCTGAACATAACAGCCAGTGGAAGGGAGGACAGTAACAGGAGACACTATGAGCTGAACATAACAGTCAGTGGAAGGGAGGACAGTAACAGGAGACACTATGAGCTGAACATAACAGCCAGTGGAAGGGAGGACAGTAACAGGAGACACTATGAGCTGAACATAACAGTCAGTGGAAGGGAGGACAGTAACAGGAGACACTATGAGCTGAACATAACAGTCAGTGGAAGGGAGGACAGTAACAGGAGACACTATGAGCTGAACATAACAGTCAGTGGAAGGGAGGACAGTAACAGGAGACACTATGAGCTGAACATAACAGTCAGTGGAAGGAGGACAGTAACAGGAGACACTATGAGCTGAACATAACAGTCAGTGGAAGGGAGGACAGTAACAGGAGACACTATGAGCTGAACATAACAGTCAGTGGAAGGGAGGACAGTAACAGGAGACACTATGAGCTGAACATAACAGTCAGTGGAAGGGAGGACAGTAACAGGAGACACTATGAGCTGAACATAACAGTCAGTGGAAGGAGGACAGTAACAGGAGACACTATGAGCTGAACATAACAGTCAGTGGAAGGGAGGACAGTAACAGGAGACACTATGAGCTGAACATAACAGTCAGTGGAAGGGAGGACAGTAACAGGAGACACTATGAGCTGAACATAACAGTCAGTGGAAGGGAGGACAGTAACAGGAGACACTATGAGCTGAACATAACAGTCAGTGGAAGGGAGGACAGTAACAGGAGACACTATGAGCTGAACATAACAGTCAGTGGAAGGGAGGACAGTAACAGGAGACACTATGAGCTGAACATAACAGTCAGTGGAAGGGAGGACAGTAACAGGAGACACTATGAGCTGAACATAACAGTCAGTGGAAGGGAGGACAGTAACAGGAGACACTATGAGCTGAACATAACAGTCAGTGGAAGGGAGGACAGTAACAGGAGACACTATGAGCTGAACATAACAGTCAGTGGAAGGGAGGACAGTAACAGGAGACACTATGAGCTGAACATAACAGTCAGTGGAAGGGAGGACAGTAACAGGAGACACTATGAGCTGAACATAACAGCCAGTGGAAGGGAGGACAGTAACAGGAGACACTATGAGCTGAACATAACAGTCAGTGGAAGGGAGGACAGTAACAGGAGACACTATGAGCTGAACATAACAGCCAGTGGAAGGGAGGACAGTAACAGGAGACACTATGAGCTGAACATAACAGTCAGTGGAAGGGAGGACAGTAACAGGAGACACTATGAGCTGAACATAACAGTCAGTGGAAGGGAGGACAGTAACAGGAGACACTATGAGCTGAACATAACAGTCAGTGGAAGGGAGGACAGTAACAGGAGACACTATGAGCTGAACATAACAGTCAGTAGAAGGGAGGACAGTAACAGGAGACACTATGAGCTGAACATAACAGTCAGTGGAAGGGAGGACAGTAACAGGAGACACTATGAGCTGAACATAACAGTCAGTGGAAGAGAGGACAGTAACAGGAGACACTATGAGCTGAACATAACAGTCAGTGGAAGGGAGGACAGTAACAGGAGACACTATGAGCTGAACATAACAGTCAGTGGAAGGAGGACAGTAACAGGAGACACTATGAGCTGAACATAACAGTCAGTGGAAGGGAGGACAGTAACAGGAGACACTATGAGCTGAACATAACAGTCAGTGGAAGGAGGACAGTAACAGGAGACACTATGAGCTGAACATAACAGTCAGTGGAAGGAGGACAGTAACAGGAGACACTATGAGCTGAACATAACAGTCAGTGGAAGAGAGGACAGTAACAGGAGACACTATGAGCTGAACATAACAGTCAGTGGAAGGAGGACAGTAGCAGGAGACACTATGAGCTGAACATAACAGTCAGTGGAAGGGAGGACAGTAACAGGAGACACTATGAGCTGAACATAACAGTCAGTGGAAGGGAGGACAGTAACAGGAGACACTATGAGCTGAACATAACAGTCAGTGGAAGAGAGGACAGTAACAGGAGACACTATGAGCTGAACATAACAGTCAGTGGAAGAGAGGACAGTAACAGGAGACACTATGAGCTGAACATAACAGTCAGTGGAAGGGAGGACAGTAACAGGAGACACTATGAGCTGAACATAACAGTCAGTGGAAGGGAGGACAGTAACAGGAGACACTATGAGCTGAACATAACAGTCAGTAGAAGGGAGGACAGTAACAGGAGACACTATGAGCTGAACATAACAGTCAGTGGAAGAGAGGACAGTAACAGGAGACACTATGAGCTGAACATAACAGCAGTGGAAGGGAGGACAGTAACAGGAGACACTATGAGCTGAACATAACAGTCAGTGGAAGAGAGGACAGTAACAGGAGACACTATGAGCTGAACATAACAGCCAGTGGAAGGGAGGACAGTAACAGGAGACACTATGAGCTGAACATAACAGTCAGTGGAAGGAGGACAGTAACAGGAGACACTATGAGCTGAACATAACAGTCAGTGGAAGAGAGGACAGTAACAGGAGACACTATGAGCTGAACATAACAGTCAGTGGAAGAGAGGACAGTAACAGGAGACACTATGAGCTGAACATAACAGCCAGTGGAAGAGAGGACAGTAACAGGAGACACTATGAGCTGAACATAACAGTCAGTAGAAGAGAGGACAGTAACAGGAGACACTATGAGCTGAACATAACAGTCAGTGGAAGAGAGGACAGTAACAGGAGACACTATGAGCTGAACATAACAGTCAGTGGAAGGGAGGACAGTAACAGGAGACACTATGAGCTGAACATAACAGTCAGTGGAAGAGAGGACAGTAACAGGAGACACTATGAGCTGAACATAACAGTCAGTGGAAGAGAGGACAGTAACAGGAGACACTATGAGCTGAACATAACAGTCAGTGGAAGAGAGGACAGTAACAGGAGACACTATGAGCTGAACATAACAGTCAGTGGAAGAGAGGACAGTAACAGGAGACACTATGAGCTGAACATAACAGTCAGTAGAAGGAGGACAGTAACAGGAGACACTATGAGCTGAACATAACAGTCAGTGGAAGGAGGACAGTAACAGGAGACACTATGAGCTGAACATAACAGTCAGTGGAAGGGAGGACAGTAACAGGAGACACTATGAGCTGAACATAACAGTCAGTAGAAGGGAGGACAGTAACAGGAGACACTATGAGCTGAACATAACAGTCAGTGGAAGAGAGGACAGTAACAGGAGACACTATGAGCTGAACATAACAGTCAGTAGAAGGAGGACAGTAACAGGAGACACTATGAGCTGAACATAACAGTCAGTGGAAGGGAGGACAGTAACAGGAGACACTATGAGCTGAACATAACAGTCAGTGGAAGGGAGGACAGTAACAGGAGACACTATGAGCTGAACATAACAGTCAGTAGAAGGGAGGACAGTAACAGGAGACACTATGAGCTGAACATAACAGTCAGTGGAAGAGAGGACAGTAACAGGAGACACTATGAGCTGAACATAACAGTCAGTAGAAGAGAGGACAGTAACAGGAGACACTATGAGCTGAACATAACAGTCAGTGGAAGGGAGGACAGTAACAGGAGACACTATGAGCTGAACATAACAGTCAGTAGAAGAGAGGACAGTAACAGGAGACACTATGAGCTGAACATAACAGTCAGTGGAAGAGAGGACAGTAACAGGAGACACTATGAGCTGAACATAACAGTCAGTAGAAGGAGGACAGTAACAGGAGACACTATGAGCTGAACATAACAGTCAGTAGAAGAGAGGACAGTAACAGGAGACACTATGAGCTGAACATAACAGTCAGTGGAAGGGAGGACAGTAACAGGAGACACTATGAGCTGAACATAACAGTCAGTGGAAGGGAGGACAGTAACAGGAGACACTATGAGCTGAACATAACAGTCAGTGGAAGAGAGGACAGTAAC
>NW_026286962.1:52500-107358 GCF_023373465.1 Oncorhynchus keta | reverse complement strand
GGTGTTCCTCTGGTATGATAGTAGAACCCTGTGGTGTTCCTCTGGTATGATAGTAGGTGAAAGGAGAGTGTTTGGACACACACGTGGAACTTCTGCCTCCTTGAAGTCCAACAGATCACTGCTCAATAGCGAGCAGTAGTTGTCCCGCCGTTTAGCTAGCTCGCTGTAGTTGTAGGCTGGTTTGCGGCGGCTGCAGGAAGTGTCACCAAAGAGGATGTTGTTGCTAATTTGTTATCTTCTCCCTTTTCAATAATAACTTTCAACAAAAAGTTGAGTTTCAAATGAGCGTTTTATTGCAGCGTCACTTCCTGTTGTTCGCCATCTCTTTGAAATTTACATGTGTGTGAAACACTGTTGCATTTAAGGTGGAACTGACAGCATTTTAGATCAATTGGAATCTATTAAAATATGTTCAGTTACATCCCCAGGAAGAATATATCACTTAAAAAATTAAAAATCTCCTACTATGAATCACCCTTAATTAGTAGGGGCTATAGGTAGCCTAGTGGTTAGAGGAAGGCAGGTGGGCCTGAGAGTGTAGAGGCTGCAGGGTAGCCTAGTGGTTAGAGAGTGAGGCAGCAGGGGCAGCCTATAGTGGTTAGAGTGGAGGCTGGGCAGGGTGCCTAGTGGTTAGAGGTAGAGGCGGCAGGGTAGCCTATGGTTAGAGTGTAGAGGTATGCAGGGTAGCCTAGTGGTTAGAGGTAGAGGCGGCAGGGTAGCCTAGTGGTTAGAGGTAGAGGCGGTGGGTAGTCTAGTGGTTAGGAGTGTAGAGGTGGCAGGGCAGCCTGGGTGGTTAGAGTGTAGAGGCGAGGGTAGCCTAGTGGTTAGGAGGTAGAGGCTGCAGGGTAGCCTAGTGGTTAGAGCGTTGGACAAGTAAATCGAAAGGTTGCAAGTTCAAATCCCCGAGCTGACAAGGTTAAAATCTGTTTCTGCCCCCTGAACAGGCAGTTAACCCACTGTTCCTAGGCCGTCATTGAATATAAGAATTTGTTTTTTAACTGACTTGCCTCTGTTATGGATCATGAGAATTTTCGCAGCTTTTTGTTAAAAATGCGCGCAACATTTCAAAGTCCTACTACTCATGCCAGGAATATAGTATATGCAAATGATAAGTATGTGTGTATGAAAACACTCTGAAGTCTCTAAAACTGGTTAAATCGTGTCTGTGGCTATAACATAACGTGTTTAGGAGTAAAAATCCCTCGAAAAACTGTTCTCCAAAAACACAAAAAAATATATTAATCCGCCAGTCAATGTATTGTTTAAGGCGACTGCAAATAAATGAAGATGCCCTGTAAACGCTTACAGCTTCCACACGATGTCGCCAGTGCTGGCATTTCCAGCAGACTTAATCCTTGGTTGTATGACGTTTTGGCCTTTCCTGTTTTAGTCTCTCAACAGGATGTTATTAAAATGGAAAAGATGGCCGCTGACTTCAAGACTAGCTGCTATCGAATACAGATCGCCCCGTGATGAATTGAATAGATTATTAACGTTTATTAATACCTAAAGTTGGTTTAGAAAAGTAGTTTGAAGTGATTTGTAAAAGTTTATAGGCAACTTTTGTAATTTTAAAAAGTGACGTTGCGTCATGTAAAATGAAATATTCTTGGATCAGACCGGTCTAAGGAAAATGACATTTTGGCTATACAATGACGGATTTAATCGGGAAAAAGACCGAATTGTGATGTTTATGGGATATATAGGAGTACCAAGAAAGAATCTCGTCAAAGGTAATGAATGTTTTATATTTTATTTCTGCGCCGGCTACCGCAAAATCTGTTGTTTTAGGTGACGTTCCAGTACTTTGGGGGTGCATGCTATCAGATAATAGCTTCTCATGCTTTTGCCGAAAAGCATTTTACAAATCTGACTCGGTGGCTAGATTCACAACGAGTGTAGCTTTAATTCAGTACCTTGCATGTGTGTTTTAATGAAAGTTTGAGTTTTATCAAAAAAACTATAGGTGGCGCTCTTAATTTCCGCTGATTTGATCCCGACAGCGGAACAAATCACTAACAGGTTTTAAATAAAGGTTAAAACAAATAAAATAAAATAATAATAATTAAATATAAATATTAAATATAATTTTCACGTTTTCATAAGTTCTTAGAATGTTTGGGAATTACCTAAACAAAGGCATTTGTGAAAATTCTGTAGCAACATAGAGTGGGAATGCAGCCGTGCGTTTGGACAATTAATAGACACTGCAGTAAATAAAACCAGGACCGGAGTCTACACAGACCAGGGCGCTATAGCCAATCAGAACTACAGTAGAGCTTTATACAAACAGGCCATTTGCCACACAGGCCTCATTCACTTTGAACTGGACTGTGTGTTTTTACAGGCAGTAGGGCCTGTCATCATTCACTTTGAACTGGACTGTGTGTTTACAGGCAGTAGGGCCTGTCATCATTCACTTTGAACTGGACTGTGTGTTTACAGGCAGTAGGGCCTGTTATCATTCACTTTGAACTGGACTGTGTGTTTACAGGCAGTAGGGCCTGTCAGCATTCATCTGGGGCTGGTGTGTTTACAGGCAGTAGGGCCTGTTATTATTCACTTTGAACTGGACTGTGTGTTTTACAGGCAGTAGGGCCTGTCAGCATTCACTTTGAACTGGACTGTGTGTTTACAGGCAGTAGGGCCTGTTATCATTCACTTTGAACTGGACTGTGTGTTTACAGGCAGTAGGGCCTGTTATCATTCACTTTGAACTGGACTGTGTTTACAGGCAGTAGGGCCTGTGAACTGGACTGTGTGTTTACAGGCAGTAGGGCCTGTCATTCACTTTGAACTGGACTGTGTGTTTACACTGGGCCTGTCAGCATTCACTTTGAACTGGACTGTTTACAGGCAGTAGGGCCTGTCAGCATTCACTTTGAACTGGACTGTGTGTTTACAGGCAGTAGGGCCTGTCATCATTCACTATGAACATTCACTTTGAACTGGACTGTGTGTTTACAGGCAGTAGGGCCTGTTATCATTCACTTTGAACTGGACTGTGTGTTTACAGGCAGTAGGGCCTGTTATCATTCAGGCAGTTGTGAACTTCACTGAACTGGACTGTGTGTTTACAGGCAGTAGGGCCTGTTATCATTCACTTTGAACTGGACTGTGTGTTTACAGGCAGTAGGGCCTGTCATCATTCACTATGAACTGGACTGTGTGTTTACAGGCAGTAGGGCCTGTTATCATTCACTTTGAACTGGACTGTGTGTTTACAGGCAGTAGGGCCTGTCAGCATTCACTTTGAACTGGACTGTGTGTTTAGCAACAGCGAAACTTTAGATCAGTAGAACACATTCACCAAAAGCCACAAAATACTCTTGAATGGATGTCTGTAAATACTGTATGTAAACACCATTGGAGTCCTCTTACATTTGGGAACGTTACAGTCCTATTGATCAAACAACCATTGAAGCTAGCCAGAGCAAGATGAGTTAAAATCTAAGAAACATTAGATGAACCCTCTCTAACTTTGTCAGCCAGTTGGCAGTCCAAATTGCACTGATAAACGACGGGGAATTGTAGCCTCCTCGTCCTTCTGCAACTTGCCTGCCAATGCAGGTTTGTCCAAAAACAAGCACCGAAGATAACTGACTAAAGTTGGCTATCTTGCTAGCTAGCTACTTCCAGACACAAATGAGAGAACACCTCAATCTGACCATTTTACTCACCGTAGCAGAGCTGGTTAGCTAGGCTGTTTAGAGCGTTCTTAACTATTACTTTTTTTGTCTACGTTTTGTCTACGTTTACTGACACTGGTCATATTCAGCCGGTGTTGCGAGTTCGTAAATGTTTTAAAGACCTGGTAATCTTTATATCAATAGCAGTCAATTATTAATCGTCACCTTAGTCAGTCTCATCTTCACGAAACATGGCTAACAAGTTGAATCACCAATACGAAAATGTGGTTTCATTATTTATCTACTAAATAATCACACAGAATTACATATACACAGGATGGATCATACATTGATTACTTATGTCATAAAAGAAAATGCCCCTAGTGGACGAAACCGATATGATTGCTGGTTACACAAAGAAAGAGGTCAAGTTTGAATGAAAGCACGGGAAGACTGAGGAACAAAGGATTGCGTCTCTATCGGACCTTATGAAGCTATGCCATGTAAAGAGAGAATCTTATGCATTCTAAATAGCCGCACATTCGGAAAAGGAAAATGCAAGAAATATATTTGCTCTGAGCTGCGCTTGATAGGTTGGTCAAGATGGAAGGCCGGGTTGCCAAGCAGAGATCTCCCTTGTCCTTTGAAGAATATTTCTGGGTGGATACGTTGTAGTCGGTTGTGTGGTAGAACGGATACGTTGTAGTAGCCTGTCGTTCTGAAGAGATTACAATCTGGCAAATTGGAAGTGGCAGGACTGAGTATATGTAGAGGTCTTGATTATGGAACAGGTTGCAGCTGGTGGGGAACTGCTCTGACTCCAGCACACTGCTCTGACCCCCCACCCCCACCTGGCGAACGACCCGGCTTTTCAGGGTGTGAGGTATGGAAATCCTGAAGCAGGGATGGGGACCAGAATGTGACGACAGGGCACCCAGCAGCGCTGCTCAGACCCGTATCCCCTCCCAGTCCACCAGATACTGCCAACCCGACCCCGATGGCATACATCCAAAAAGCCGCTGGACGGTATCGGCAGAATGGTCATCGATGAGCCAAGGGTGGAGGAGCAGCTGCAGGGGGACAGATGACTGGAGCAGACTGGTTTAATCAAAGACACATGGAATGTGGGGTGGATTTTGAGAGCGTCTGGGAGTTTCAGATGCACAGCAGAGGGCTAATGACATGATCAATTGCAAATGGACCAATGAATCGGGGGACTAGTTTTCTGGAAGCCACTTACAAAGGGAAGTCCTTAGACAAGAACCATACCTTTTGGCCTGGAGTGTAGACTAGAGCTGAAGCACGGCGACGGTTTGGATTGGGTCCTGGTCGAGGCACGAAGAAGAGTAGCCCGGGCCCTCAATGGGGTTGGTAACCCAGGGCACACTCATACCTGATGAGGTGTTGATGAGGGTATTGTGGGCATATACCACCCAGGGTAACTGGCCCCTCCAGGAGGAAGGCTTAGCCGAAGTCACACAGCGAAGAGCAGTCTCCAACTCAGGTTGGCTCGCTCAGTCTGGCCATTGGTCTGGGGGTGATATCCAGATGAAAGGCTAACATTAATACCGAGTGCTGTGCTCTCCATACCTGGGATGTAAACTGGGGTCCCCTGTCAGAAGCAATGTCAATAGGGATGCCATGCATTTCTGGCTCGGAATCTGTGTTGTCTGCGGTGAACTGACGGGAGAGGGCATTGGGTTAGTATTCTTAGGTCCGGGCGATAAGTGAGTGTGAAGTTGAATCTTCTGAAAAAAAAATTATGCCCACCTGAACTGCAAGGAGTTCAGGCGTTTGGCAGTCTGGATGTAGGATAGTTTTTATGATCCATCCACACAAGGAGAACTGAGGGGGAGAACTGAGCCCTCCAACTAGTGACGCCACTCCTCAGAGCAAGCTTCATGGCCAGAAGTTCCCTGGTTACCCATGTCAAAATGTATCTGCAGGTGGCGCTTGGAGACAAGAATGCACATGGATAGAGCTTCTGATCAGAGGGTGAACGTTGAGACAGGACAGCACCTAACCCGGTGTCGGAAGCGTCCACCTCGAGGACAAACTGGAGTTCTGGGTCTGGCTGGGTAAGGATTGGAACGGAAGTGAAGCGGTGGAACTGTCAGAAATAGACAGTTACACAAGTCAGAAATAGAGATAAAATGAATCCCTTACCTTTGATGATCTTCATATGTTTGCACTCAGAAGACATTAATTTATTCAATAAATGTTGCTTTTGTTCCAATAAAGTCTATCTTTATACCCGAAAATCTCTGTTTTGTTTGCGCGTTTTCTTCAGTAATCTCCAGGCTCAAACACAGTCACAGCAGGTAGACAAAACATCCAAGTTCATAGAAACATGTCAAACGATGTTTATATTCAATACTCAGGTTGTTTTTAGCCTAAATGATCTATAATATTTCAACCGGACAATAACGTTGTCAATATAAAGGTAAACAAGAAAAGCACTCTCTGGTCATGCGTATGAAAAAGCTCTGTGACATGTTAGGGCCCACTCATTCAGACTGGTCTTACTCCCTCATTTATAAGAATACAAGCCTGAAACAATTTCTACAGACTGTTGACATCTAGTGGAAGGCATAGGAACTGCAATTTGAGTCCTAAGTCAATGGATACTGTAATGGCATTGAATAGAAAACTACAACAACACCTGCCAAATCAGTTCTGTTATACTCACAGACATTATTTTAACAGTTTTGGAAACTTTAGATTGTTTTCTATCCAAATCTACTAATTATATGGATATCCTGTCTTCTGGGCCCGAGTAGAAGGCAGTTTAATTTGGGCATGCTTTTCATCCAAAATTCCAAATGCTGCCCCCTACCCTAGAGAGTTAACATCATGCTGTGTGACTGCTGTCTGTCCATCAGCCCTATCCAGTGGTGTAGTGGATGAAGGAAAGACACCCTGTGTGAAAAAATATATCTTTTTTATGTGTTTTCCCTTTAGATTTGTCTGATTTTCACTCTCAAAATCACACTATTTTTGTCCACGACAATACTTAAGTCCCATCAATCTGATTGGTTGGGCCTGTTAGGGGACCTGGCTCCCCAGTTAATGGGCCTCTGTCCACCCAGGCTCATCTATGTCTACGGCCCCTGATGGAAACAGAGCATGATGACAGTTGTGCGTCACAAATAGCCTACTTAACCAACACTTCGGACTACACCTTTTCAATACCTGGTTGCCATACTCATTGTTGTCTTAGTTACTGTCTAAAGGGGGCTCTCTCTAAGGGCTCCAGTCTAAAGTAGTGCACTATATAGGGAATAGGGTTCTATAGGGCTCTGATCAAAGGAGTGCTCTATAGGAATAGGGTTCTATAGGGGCTCCCAGTCTAAAGTAGTGCACTATATAGGGAATAGGGTTCTATAGGGCTCTGATCAAAGGAGTGCTCTATAGGGAATAGGGTTCTATAGGGCTCCAGTCTAAAGTAGTGCACTGTATAGGGAATAGGGTTCTATAGGGCTCTGGTCTACAGTAGTGCTCTATATAGGGAATAGGGTTCTATAGGGCTCTGGTCTACAGTAGTGCTCTATATAGGGGAATAGGGTTCTATAGGGCTCTGGTCTACAGTAGTGCACTATATAGGGAATAGGGTTCTATAGGGCTCTGGTCTAAAGTAGTGCACTATATAGGGAATAGGGTTCTATAGGGCTCTGGTCTACAGTAGTGCACTATAGGGAATATGGTTCTATAGGGCTCTGGTCTAAAGTAGTGCACTATATAGGGAATAGGGTTCTATAAGGCTCTGGTCTACAGTAGTGCACTATAGGGGAATAGGGTTCTATAAGGCTCTGGTCTACAGTAGTGCACTATATAGGGAATAGGGTTCTATAAGGCTCTGGTCTACAGTAGTGCACTATATAGGGAATAGGGTTCTATAGGGCTCTGGTCTACAGTAATTGCACTATATAGGAATAGGGTTCTATAAGGCTCTGGTCTAAGTAGTGCACTATATAGGGAATAGGGTTCTATAAGGCTCAGTCAAAAGTAGTGCACTATAGGGAATAGGGTTCTATAAGGCTCTTGTCTACAGTAGTGCACTATATAGGGAATAGGGTGTCATGAGGAAGAAGACATAACTCATTTCATGGGCTGTGGGTTCTATGGTTCATTTCATCTCCCATGTCTGTTTCATGTCAGTGAAATGACATTCTGTATGTAAGATGGATAACAGTCACCCTGGAAATATCCAAGTGTTCGGGAACCAGACCAGAAAGTATCCGTTATCATACACTATGTCCGAAATATTATGAGAATCAGGCAATGATGACCCAGACACAGAGTGGAATTCAGTTGAATCAACTCCCATGGTGAGGAAGATTATTATATATTATATATGCCATTGCTTTTACTCTTTTAACCAAAGCGACTTACAGTCATGTGTGCATACATTCTACGTATGGGTGATCCCGGGATTCGAACCCACTACCCTGGCGTTACAAGCGCCATGCTCTACCAACTGAGCTACAGAAGGACCACAGAGTTGAGTGGAATTCAGTTGAATCAACTCCATGGTGAGGAAGATACACAGAGTTGAGTGGAATTCAAATGAGGAAATATGACTTGTGGGAAGTGTCTGGCATTACCAAACTCTCTCTCTGTTGTCTCTCTATATACCTCAGTACACCCAAACACTAGGAACACCTTCCTAATATTGAGTTGCAGCCCTCTCCTTTTTGCCTCAATTCGTCATGGATAAAGGTGTTGAAAGCTGGGCCAGGTGTTGAACAGGGATGCCTTTGACCTGCAAGGTGTGGAAAGTGTTCCAAGGATGCTGGCCCATGTTGACTCTACAAGGTGTTGAAAGCGTTCACAGGGATGCTGGCCCATGTTGACTCAGGTGTTGATTCCACAGGGCTGCTGGCCCATGTTGACTCTACTAGGTGTTGAAAGCGGGATGCTGGCCCATGTTGACTCACTAGGTGTTGAAAGCGTTCCACAGGATGTTGGCCCATGTTGACTCTACTAGGTGTTGAAAGCGTTCCACAGGGATGCTGGCCCATGTTGACTCCACAAGGTGTTGACTCCACAGGGCTGCTGGCCCAGGTGTGTTGAAAGCGTTCCACAGGGATGCTGGCCCATTTGACCTACAAGGGATGCTGGCCCATGTTGACTCTACAAGGTGTTGAAAGCGTTCACAAGGGATGCTGGCCCATTTGACTCCACAGGTGTTGAAAGCGTTCCACAGGGCTGCTGGCCATGTTGACCCATGTTGACTCTATGTTGACTCTACAAGGTGTTGAAAGCGTTCCACAGGGATGCTGGCCCATGTTGACTCCACAAGGTGCGTTCCACAGGGCTGCTGGCCCAGCTGGCCCATGTTGACTCTACAAGGTGTTGAAAGCGTTCCACAGGGCTGCTGGCCCATGTTGACTCTACAAGGTGTGGATTGAAAGCATTCCCACAGGGCTGCTGGCCCATGTTGACTCTACAAGCGTGGGATGCTGGCGTTCCCACACGTTCCACAGAGATGCTGGCACTCTACAAGGTGTTGACTCTACTCTACAAGGTATTGAAAGCGTTCCACAGGGCTGCTGGCCCATGTTGTTGCTTCCCACAGTTGTGTCAGGTTGTCTGGATGTCCTTTGGGTGGTGAATCATTCTTGATACACACAGGAAAACTGTTGAGTGTAGAAAAACCCAGCAGCGTTGCAGTTCTTGACACAAACCGGTGCGCCTGGCACCTACTACCATACCCTGTTTAAAGGCTCTTCAATATTTGGTCTTGCCCGTTCACCTCTGAATGGCATATTTACACAATCACGTCTCCAATTGTCTCAAGGCTAAAAAATCCCTCTTTAATCTGTCTCTTCCCCTTTATCTGCAGTTGAAGTGGATTTAATAAAGGGATCGTAGCTTTCACCTGGATGCAACTGGTCAGTCTATGTCATGGAAACAGCAGGTGTTCTTAATGTTTTGTACACTCAGTGTATATCTCTGTGTCTCTCTCCGTATATGACTTGTCACCCACTTCCCTTTCCTCATTCTCTGTGAGTTATTAGAGGGAGGAGAGAGAGATGGAGATGGAGAGAAAGAGAGGGGTGGGTATAACAAAAAAAAAAAAATCTCATGCTGAGTCAAGTCAGGCCATCTGTTGACCAGGCAATGCTGTTTCAGCAGATTTGCCCTGTGAAACGGAAATAAGCTTTTATCACGTTTCATCCCTTGTAAGTGTCCTTAACGATTAGATAGAAGTTACTCTCTTCTTAACGATTAGATAGAAGTTACTCTCCTCTCCTTAGCGATTAGATGAAGTTACTCTCCTTAACGATTAGGTAGAAGTTACTCTCTTCTCATTGCTGATTAGGTAGAAGTTACTCTCTTCTCCTTAACGATTAGGTAGAAGTTACTCTCGTCTCCCTAACGATTAGGTAGAAGTTACTCTCTTCTTAACGATTAGGTAGAAGTTACTCTCTTCTTACGATTAGATAGAAGTTACTCTCCTTAACGATTAGATAGAAGTTACTCTCTTCTCCTTAACGATTAGATAGAAGTTACTCTCCTTAACGATTAGATAGAAGTTACTCTCCTTAACGATTAGATTGAAGTTACTCTCCTCTCCTTAACGATTAGATAGAAGTTACTCTCCTTAACGATTAGGTAAGTTACTCTCCTTAACGATTAGATAGAAGTTACTCTCCTTAACGATTAGGTAGAAGTTACTCTCTTCTCCTTAACGATTAGGTAGAAGTTACTCTCTTCTGCTTAACGATTAGGTAGAAGTTACTCTCTTCTCCTTAACGATTAGGTAGAAGTTGCTCTTCTCCTTAACGATTAGGTAGAAGTTACTCTCTTCTCCTTAACGATTAGATAGAAGTTACTCTCTTCTCCTTAACGATTAGATAGAGTTACTCTCCTTAACTATTAAGATAGAAGTTACTCTCTTCTCCTTAACGATTAGATAGAAGTTACTCTCTTAACGATTAGATAGAAGTTACTCTCCTAACGATTAGATAGAAGTTACTCTCTTCTCCTTAACGATTAGGTAGAAGTTACTCTCCTTAACGATTAGATAGAAGTTACTCTCCTTAACGATTAGATAGAAGTTACTCTCTTCTCCTTAACGATTAGATAGAAGTTACTCTCCTTAACGATTAAGATAGAAGTTACTCTCCTCTCCTTAACGATTAGATAGAAGTTACTCTCTTCTCAACGATTAGATAGAAGTTACTCTCCTTAACGATTAGATAGAAGTTACTCTCTTCTCCTTAACGATTAGATAGAAGTTACTCTCTTCTCCTTAACGATTAGGTAGAAGTTACTCTCTTCTTAACGATTAGATAGAAGTTACTCTCCTCTCCTTAACGATTAGATAGAAGTTACTCTCTTCTTAACGATTAGATAGAAGTTACTCTCCTTAACGATTAGATAGAAGTTACTCTCTTCTCCTTAACGATTAGATAGAAGTTACTCTCTTCTCCTTAACGATTAGGTAGAAGTTACTCTCTTCTTAACGATTAGATAGAAGTTACTCTCTTCTTAATGATTAGATAGAAGTTACTCTCCTCTCCTTAACGATTAGGTAGAAGTTACTCTCTTCTTAACGATTAGCTAGAATTTCTAGCTAGAAGCTAGACGAAAACTAAATCAGACACCCCGAAAAACTAAATCAAACGAAACAATACCACAAACATACATCCAAATATGTCCACGTCTACCAGTGGAGTTAGATAGAAACGATTAGGTAGAAGTTACTCTCCTTAACGATTAGATAGAAGTTACTCTCTTCTTAACGATTAGATAGAAGTTACTCTCTTCTTAACGATTAGATAGAAGTTACTCTCCTCTCCTTAACGATTAGATAGAAGTTACTCTCCTTAACAATTAGGTAGATTACTCTCTTCTCCTTAACGATTAGGTAGAAGTTACTCTCTTCTCCTTAACTTAGGTAGAAGTTACTCTCCTTAACGATTAGATAGAAGTTACTCTCTTCCTTAGATAGAAGTTACTCTCTTCTTAACGATTAGGTAGAAGTTACTCTCTTCTCCTTAACGATTAGGTAGAAGTTACTCTCTTAACGATTAGATAGAAGTTACTCTCCTTAACGATTAGATAGAAGTTACTCTCTTCGATTAACGATTACTCTCCTTAACGATAGAAGTTACTCTCTTCTTAACTTAGATAGAAGTTACTCTCCTTAATGATTAGGTAGAAGTTACTCTCTTCTTTAACGATTAGATAGAAGTTACTCTCCTTAACGATTAGATAGAAGTTACTCTCTTCTTAACGATTAGATAGAAGTTACTCTCTTCTCCTTAACGATTAGATAGAAGTTACTCTCCTTAACGATTAAGATAGAAGTTACTCTCTCTCCTTAACGATTAGATAGAAGTTACTCTCTTCTTAACGATTAGATAGAAGTTACTCTCCTTAACGATTAGATAGAAGTTACTCTCTTCTCCTTAACGATTAGATAGAAGTTACTCTCCTCCTTAACGATTAGATAGAAGTTACTCTCTTAACGATTAAGATAGAAGTTACTCTCCTTAATGATTAGATAGAAGTTACTCTCTCCTTAACGATTAGGTAGAGTTACTAACGATTAGTCATAGAAAGTTAGACTCTCTTCTCCAAATATGTCCACGCCTACCAGTGGATTAGATAGAAACGTTAGGTCTCTTCCTTAACGATTAGGTAGAAGTTACTCTCTTCTCTAACGATTAGATAGAAGTTACTTCTTCTCCTTAACGATTAGATAGAAGTTACTCTCCTTAACAATTAGGTAGAAGTTACTCTCTTCTCATAACGATTAGGTAGAAGTTACTCTCTTCTCTAACGATTAGGTAGAAGTTACTTAACGATTAGATAGAAGTTACTCTCTTCTTAACGATTAGATAGAAGTTACTCTCCTTAACGATTAGATAGAAGTTACTCTCTTCTCCTTAACGATTAGATAGAAGTTACTCTCCTTAACGATTAGATAGAAGTTACTCTTAACGATTAGATAGAAGTTACTCTCCTTAACGATTAGATAGAAGTTACTCTCTTCTTAACGATTAGATAGAAGTTACTCTCCTCTCCTTAACGATTAGATAGAAGTTACTCTCCTTAACGATTAGATAGAAGTTACTCTCGATTAGAGAAGTTACTCTTAGATTAGATAGAAGTTACTCTCCTTAACGATTAGATAGAAGTTACTCTAGAAGTTACTCTCCTTAACGATTATAGAAACTCTCCTCTCCTTAACGATTAGATAGAAGTTACTCTCTTCTTAACGATTAGATAGAAGTTACTCTCCAACGATTAGATAGAAGTCCTCTTCTCCTTAACGATTAGATAGAAGTTACTCTCTTCTCCTTTAACGATTAGGTAGAAGTTACTCTTCTTAACGATTAGATAGAAGTTACTCTCTCCTTAACGATTAGATAGAAGTTACTCTCTTCTTAACGATTAGATAGAAGTTACTCTCCTCTCCTTAACGATTAGATAGAAGTACTCTCCAACAATTAGGTAGAAGTTACTCTCTTCTCCTTAACGATTAGGTAGAAGTTACTCTCTTCTCTTAACGATTAGGTAGAAGTTACTCTCCTTAACGATTAGATAGAAGTTACTCTCTTCTCCTTAGATAGAAGTTACTCTCTTCTTAACGATTAGATAGAAGTTACTCTTCTCCTTAACGATTAGGTAGAAGTTACTCTCCCGATTAGATAGAAGTTACTCTCTAACGATTAGATAGAAGTTACTCTCCTTCTTAGATAGATTAGGATAGAAGTTACTCTCCTTAACGATTAGATAGAAGTTACTCTCTTCTTAACGATTAGATAGAAGTTACTCTCCTCTCCTTAACGATTAGATAGAAGTTACTCTCTTAACAATTAGGTAGAAGTTACATCTTAATTAGGTAGAAGTTACTCTCTTCTCCTTAACGATTAGGTAAGTTACTCTCCTTAACGATTAGATAGAAGTTACTCTCTTCTTAACGATTAGATAGAAGTTACTCTCCTTAACGATTAGATAGAAGTTACTCTCTTCTCCTTAACGATTAGATAGAAGTTACTCTCCTTAACGATTAGATAGAAGTTACTCTCCTCTCCTCCTAACGATTAGATAGAAGTTACTCTCCTTAACGATTAGGTAGAAGTTACTCTCTTCTCCTTAACGATTAGATAGAAGTTACTCTCCTTAACGATTAGGTAGAAGTTACTCTCTTAACGATTAGGTAGAAGTTACTCTCTTCTCCTTAACGATTAGGTAGAAGTTACTCTCTTCTTAACGATTAGGTAGAAGTTACTCTCTTCCTTAACGATTAGGTAGAAGTTACTCTTCTCCTTAACGATTAGGTAGAAGTTACTCTTAGATAGAAGCTACTTCTTCTCCTTAACGATTAGATAGAAGTTACTCTCTTCTTAACGATTAAGATAGAAGTTACTCTCTTCTCCTTAACGATTAGATAGAAGTTACTCTCCTTCGATTAGATAGAAGTTACTCTCCTTAACGATTAGATAGAAGTTACTCTCTTCTCCTTAACGATTAGGTAGAAGTTACTTCCTAACGATTAGATAGAAGTACTCCTTAACGATTAGATAGAAGTTACTCTCTCCTTAACGATTAGATAGAAGTTACTCTCTTCTTAACGATTAAGATAGAAGTTACTCTCTCTCTTAACGATTAGATAGAAGTTACTCTCTTAACGATTAGATAGAAGTTACTCTCCTTAACGATTAGATAGAAGTTACTCTCCTCTCCTTAACGATTAGATTAGATTAGATAAAGTTACTCTCCTTAACGATTAGATAGAAGATAGAAGTTACTCTCCTTAACGATTAGATAGAAGTTACTTAACGATTAGATAGAAGTTACTCTCTTCTTTAACGATTAGATAGAAGTTACTCTCTTAACGATTAGATAGAAGTTACTCTCTCTCCTTAACGATTAGGTAGAAGTTACTGTCTGTCTGTCGATTAGTCTTCTAGCTCTGTCTAAATCAGACACCCCCGAAAAACTAAATCAAACGGTCCACGACCAGTGGAGTTAGATAGAAACGATTAGGTAGAAGTTACTCTCCTTAACGATTAGATAGAAGTTACTCTCTGTCTTAACGATTAGGTAGAAGTTACTCTCTTCTCCTTAACGATTAGGTAGAAGTCTCTCTACTTAACGATTAGGTAGAAGTTACTCTCTTCTCCTTAACTTAGGTAGAAGTTACTGTCTTCTCCTTAACGATTAGGTAAGTTACTCTCTTCTCCTTAACGATTAGATAGAAGTTACTACTCTTCTCCTTAACGATTAGATAGAAGTTACTCTCCTTAACGATTAAGATAGAAGTCTTCTTCTCCTTAACGATTAGATAGAAGTTACTCTCCTTAACGATTAGATAGAAGTTGTCTTAACGATTAGATAGAAGTTACTCTTCTCCTTAACGATTAGGTAGAAGTTACTCTCCTTAACGATTAGATAGAAGTTACTCTCCTTAACGATTAGATAGAAGTGAATCTCTTCTCCTTAACGATTAGATAGAAGTTACTCTCCTTAACGATTAAGATAGAAGGTACTCTCCCTCTCCTTAACGATTAGATAGAAGTTACTCTTCTTAACGATTAGATAGAAGTTACTCTCCTTAACGATTAGATAGAAAGTTACTTTCCTCTCCCCAACGATTAGGTAGAAGTTACTCTTCTTAACGATTAGATAGCAAGTTACTCTCTCCTTAACGATTAGATAGAAGTTACTGAATAGAAGTTACTTCCTTAACGATTAGATAGAAGTACTCTCTTCTCCCCAACGATTAGATAGAAGCTACTCTTTCTCCTTAACGATTAGATAGAAGTTACTTCCTGATTAAGATAGAAGTTACTCTCTTCTTAATGATTAGATAGAAGTTACCTCTTAACGATTAGGTAGAAGTTACCCGATTAGCTGTTGCTGGCTAGACGAAAACTAAATCAGACACCCCCGAAAACTAAATCAAACGAAACAATACCACAAACATACATCCAAATATGTCCACGTCTACCAGTGGAGTTAGATAGAATGATTAGGTAGAGTTACTCTCCTTAACGATTAGATAGAAGTTACTTTTCTTAACGATTAGATAGAAATGTTTCCCATCTCCTTAACGATTAGATGAAGTTACTCTCCTTAACAATTAGGTAGAATTACTCTAACGATAGGTAGAAGTTACCTCCTTAACGATTAGATAGAAGTTACTCTCCTTAACGATTAGATAGAAGTTGGTTCCTCTCCTTAACGATTAGATAGAGCTTCAACGATTAGGTAGAAGTTACTCTCCTCTCCTTAACGATTAGATAGAAGTTACTCTCCTTAACGCAATGTTACTTTCCCAAAGATTAATAGAAGTTACTCTCCTTAACGATTAGATAGAAGTTACTGTTTAGATAGAAGTACTTCTTAACGCTCTCTTCTCCTTAACGCTTAGATAGAAGTTACTCTCCTTAACGATTAGATAGAAGTTACTCTCCTTAACGATTAGATAGAAGTTACTCTCCTTAACATTAGGTAGAAGTTACTCGCTCTGATTAGGTTCCTCCTTAACGACAGATAGACCAACGATTAGGTATCTTATTCTAACGATTAGATAGAAGATTGTCTTCCCAACGATTAGATTTACTGATTGATAGTTGAAATATAGAAGTACTGCATTTAACGATTAGATAGAAGGTCTTCCCTTAACGATTAGATAGAAGATTGCCTTTAAAAGACTGTCTGTCTGACTCAGGTCTGTTCAGGAAGTCTGTCTGTCTGACCTGACTGACCGACTGACTGTTTAGTATGGTCTGTCTGTCTGTCATGTCTGTCTGTCACTCACTCTCTGTCAGGGAGACTGACTGAGTCTGTCTGTCTGTCTGGTCTGTCTGAGTCTGTCTGTCTGTCTGTCTGTCTGTCTGTCTCTCTCTCTCTCTCTCTCTCTCTCTCTCACCCAATTCAATTCAAGGGCTTTATTGGCATGGGAAACATGTGTTAACATTGCCAAAGCAAGTGAGGAGACAACATACAAAGTGAATATTTAGAAAAACAACAAAAAATGAACAGTAAACATTACACATACACATCTCACTCTCTGTCTGGGAGGGGAGGGAATGGGCAGAAGTAGCTAATGTTTACCTACCTCTATACTGTTGCTATGGCAACACCCGTCGCCACTACAAGCCCTTTAGTATGGATCACGAAACGAACCCTTAAATTGACAGAAATACAGTTGTAAATGTTTCACTCTTCATTTAAAAGTACAGGACCAGAATGTTTACGGCATGGCTAGGGAGGAAAACCTCCACATGATCCTAACAATGGAGGTTGGTTCACATGGAGCTTAGTTTATATTATGTAGTCACTTCCAATGTCCTCCCACCAAATGAAATCTCTCACTCATGTGTTATTGTTATTATGGTGTAGCGAAATGCCAGTTCCTAACAGGGTTAGCGAACCAATCTATCTTATTCTAGGGGATTCCATCCCAACTTACATTTCTGATTGAGCTGAAATATGCAGGATGAGTATGGTCTCCACAATCCGGGGAAGATTGCCTTTAAAAGGTACATTGACTCAGGGTTCAGGAAGGAGACGATGTTAGTTTAGTATGGCTGTCCCATGCATCTCACTCACTCTCTGTCAGGGAGGGAGGAGAGGGAGGAGGGGGAGGAGAGGGAGGAGAGGGAGGAGAGGGAGGAGCCAATGTTAGTTTAGGCTGTCCCATGCATCTCACTCACTCTCTGTCAGGGAGGGAGGGAGGGAGGAGAGGGAGGAGAGAGGAGACGATGTTAGTTTAGTATGGCTGTCCCATGCATCTCACTCACTCTCTGTCAGGGAGGGAGGAGAGGGAGGAGAGGAGAGGAGGAGAGGGAGGAGACGATGTTAGTTTAGCATGGCTGTCCCATGCATCTCACTCACTCTCTGTCAGGGAGGGAGGAGGAGGGAGGAGAGGGAGGAGAGGGAGGAGCGATGTTAGTTTAGTATGGCTGTCCCATGCATCTCACTCACTCTCTGTCAGGGGAGGGAGGAGAGGGAGGAGGGGAGGACAGGGAGGGGAGAGGGAGGAGGGAGGAGAGGGAGGAGACAATGTTAGTTTAGTATGGCTGTCCCATGCATCTCACTCACTCTCTGTCAGGGAGGGAGGAGAGGGAGGAGAGGGAGGAGGGGAGGAGAGGGAGGAGAGGGAGGGGAGGGAGGGAGGAGAGGGAGGAGCCAATGTTAGTTTAGTATGGCTGTCCCATGCATCTCACTCACTCTCTGTCAGGGGAGGGAGGAGAGGGAGGAGAGGGGAGGAGGGGAGGAGGGAAGGAGAGAGGGGAGGGAGGAGGAGAGGGAGGAGACGATGTTAGTTTAGTATGGCTGTCCCATGCATCTCACTCACTCTCTGTCAGGGAGGGAGGAGAGGGAGGAGAGGGAGGAGGGGAGGAGAGGAAGGAGGGAGGAGGGAGGAGAGGGAGGAGACGATGTTAGTTTAGCATGGCTGTCCCATGCATCTCACTCACTCTCTGTCAGGGGGAGAGGAGAGGGAGGAGAGGGAGGAGCCGATGTTAGTTTAGTATGGCTGTCCCATGCATCTCACTCACTCTCTGTCAGGGGAGGGAGGAGAGGGAGGAGGAGAGGGAGGAGAGGGAGGAGCTGATGTTAGTTTAGCATGGCTATCCCATGCATCTCACTCACTCTCTGTCAGGGAGGGAGGAGGGGAGGAAAGGGAGGAGGGAGGGAGAGGGAGGAGCCGATGTTAGTTTAGTATGGCTGTCCCATGCATCTCACTCACTCTCTGTCAGGGAGGGAGGAGAGGAGGGAGGAGAGGAGGAGAGGGAGGAGCTGATGTTAGTTTAGCATGGCTATCCCATGCATCTCACTCACTCTCTGTCTGGGAGGGAGGAGAGGGAGGAGGGGAGGAGAGGGAGGAGAGGAGGAGGGGAGGAGCCGGAGGAGAGGGAGGAGCCGATGTCTGGGGTGTAGTTAGTGGGACAGACTAGGGCAGAGGTCCAGGGAGACGAAGGCCAGGGAGACGTAGGGCCAGGGAGACGTAGGGCCAGGGAGGCGTAGGGCCAGGGAGACGTAGGGCCAGGGAGACGTAGGGCCAGGGAGACGTAGGGCCAGGGAGACGTAGGGCCAGGGAGACGTAGGGCCAGGGAGACGTAGGGCCAGGGAGACGGGGCCAGGGAGACGTAGGGCCAGGGAGGCGTAGGGCCAGGGAGACGTGGGCCAGGGAGACGTAGGGCCAGGGAGGCGTAGGGCCAGGGAGACGTAGGGCCAGGGAGACGTAGGGCCAGGGAGACGTAGGGCCAGGGAGGCGTAGGGCCAGGGAGACGTAGGGGCCAGGGAGACGTAGGGCCAGGGAGCGTAGGGCCAGGGAGCGTAGGGCCAGGGAGAGGGGGCCAGGGAGGCGAGGGCCAGGGAGGCGTAGGGGCCAGGGAGGCGTAGGGGCCAGGGAGGCGTAGGGGCCAGGGAGACGTAGGGCCAGGGAGGCGTAGGGCCAGGGAGACGTAGGGCCAGGGAGGCGTAGGGCCAGGGAGACGTAGGGGCCAGGGAGGCGTAGGGCCAGGGAGACGTGGGCCAGGCCAGGGAGGCGTAGGGCCAGGGAGGCGTAGGGCCAGGGAGGCGTAGGGCCAGGGAGACGTAGGGCCAGGGAGACGTAGGACCAGGGAGACGTAGGGCCAGGGAGACGTAGGGTTGGGTTGCGGGAGACGTTTTAATTTGTGCTGCCATGTGCAAAGGCATGCTATGTAACAGTATAACTTTAGACCGTCCCCCACGCCCCTTCCCGGGCTCGAACCAGGGACCCTCTGCACACATCGACAACAGTCACCCACGAAGCATTGTTACCCATCGCTCCACAAAAGCCGCAGCCCTTGCAGAACAAGGGGAACCACTACTTCAAGGTCTCAGAGCAAGTGACGTCACCGATTGAAACGCGACTAGCGCGCACCACCGCTAACTAGCTAGCCGCTTCACATCCGTTACACATCATCTCTTGACCTCCTCCTTTTCCCGCAGCAACCAGTGATCCAGGTCAACAGCATCAACGTAACAGTATAACGTTATTACTTTCTAACCCCATTATGACCCCTAGAACCCATTATGACCCCATTATGACCCCTTAGAACCCATTATGACGCCTTAGACCCCAAGCCCTGGCCTGCTCCTGTCATTAGGAGTATATTCCTAGAAGAAAGGTAAGGACAGGGGAGGAGGAGGAGAAGACAGGGAAGGAGGAGGAGAGGACAGGGGTGGAGGAGGAGTGGACAGGGAAGGAGGAGGAGGAGAGGACAGGGGAAGGAGGAGGAGGTGGGAGAGGACAGCAAGGAGGAGGAGAGGAGGGACAGGGGAGGTGGAGGGGAGAGGGACAGGGCAGGAGGAGGAGGAGAGGGACAGGGGAGGAGGAGGAAAGGGGAGGAGGGAGGAGGAGGGGAGGGGAGGAGAGGACAGTGAAGGAGGAAGAGGGAAGAGGACAGGGAAGGAGGGGGAGGAGGAGGAGCGGACAGGGAAGGAGGGGAGGAGGAGGAGAGGAGGGGAGGTGGGAGGAGAGGGACAGGGGAGGAGGAGGGAGGACAGGGGAGGAGGAGGAAAGGACAGGGGAGGAGGAGGAGGGGAGGGACAGGGGAGGAGGAGGAGGACAGGGAAGGAGGGGGGAGGAGGAGGAGGACAGGGGAAGGAGGAGGAGAGGAGGACAGGGGAGGAGGAGATGAGGAGAGGACAGGGAGGAGAAGGAGAGGACAGGGGGGGAGGAGGAGGAGTGGACAGGGGAAGGAGGAGGGGAAGGAGAGGAGGGCAAAGGAGGAGGAGGAGAGGACAGGGGAGGAGGAGCGGACAGGGGAGGGGAGGGAGGAGGAGAGGACAGGGGAGGAGGAGGAGGAGGAAAGGACAGGGGAGGGAGGGAGGGGGAGAGGAACAGGGAGATGAGGAGGAGGACAGGGGAGAGGAGGAGGAGGGAGGAGGAGGAGAGGACAGGGGAGGAGGAGGAGGAGGGGACAGGGGAGAGGAGAGGAGGGGAGAGAGGTCGGACGGGGGAGGAGGAGGAGAGGGGAGGGGAGAGGAGAGGACAGGAAGGGAGGAGGGGAGGAGAGGGCGGGACAGGGGAGGAGGAGGGGAGGGGAGAGGACAGGGGGAGGAGGAGGAGGGGACAGGGAAGGAGAAGGAGGAGAGGACAGGGGAGGAGGAGGGAAGGACAGGGGAGGAGGAGGGGAGGGGAGGAGAGGACAGGGGAAGGAGGGGAGGAGAGGAGGAGGAGCGGACAGGGGAAGGAGGAAGGGGAGGAGAGGACAGGGGTGGAGGAGAGAGAGGACAGGGGAGGAGGGGAGGAGAGGACAGGGAAGGAGAAGGAGGGGAGGGAGGAGGAGGGAGGGACAAGGGAGGGAAGGAGGAGGAGAGGACAGGGGAAGGGAGAGGAGGAGAGGACAGGGGTGGAGGAGAGGGACAGGGGAGGAAGAGGAGTGGAGGGGAGGAGGAGGAGAGGACAAGGAGGAGGAGGAGAGGGGAGGAGGAGGAGGAGGAGGGGAGGAGGGGAGGAGGAGGGACAGGGATGAGGGGAGGGGAGGAGGTCAGGAGGGAGGATGAGGAGCGGACAGGGGGAGGAGGAGCAGAGGACAGGGGAGGAGGAGAGGAGGGACAGGGAAGGGAGGGGAGGAGGGAAGGAGAGGAGAGGACAGGGGATGAGGAGGGAGGGGAGGAGAGGTCAGAACAGGGGAGGAAGTGGAGCGGGCAAGGGAGGAGGGAGGGAGGAGGGGAGGGAGAGGGAGAGGACAGGATAGGGAGGAGGGGAGGAGAGGGCAAGAGGGAGGAGGGACAGGGAGGAGGAGGGGAGGGGAGGGGAGGAGGGGAGGGGGGAGGAGGAGGAGAGGGCAAGGGAGGAGAGGGGGAGGAGAGGGCAGGAGGAGGAGAGGATGGGAGGATGAGGAGAGGACAGGGAGGATGGGGAGGAGGGGGATGGGGAGGATGAGGAGGGGGAGGGGAGGAGAGAACAGGAGAGGATGAGATGGCAGGAGGAGGAGGAGGACGGGAGGAGGGGGAGAGGAGGAGAGGGGAGGAGGGGGAGAGGAGGAGAGAACAGGGGAGGATAAGGAGGGGGAGGGGAGGAGAGAACAGGAGACGATGAGGAGGAGGGAGGAGGGGAGGAGGGGGAGAGGAGGAGAGGGGAGGAGAACCGTCTTCAGTATCCACAGTGTAGACCTCTATCTATTGGAGTCTATCATTTAGTCATATTTCCATGGTTTCCACTGTGAAGTGAGGAGAGGAGATGCTGTGTGCTCTCTAACTCCAGGGAGGGAACCTACAGAGGGAACGACTTACCTAGTGCACTAATGAATGAACAGGGGAGTGGACAGCAATTAGAATGTTGTCTCCTCGAGGAGCAGTAAGAAAGACAATGATCAGAGGGGAGAGCGTGTGTGTGATGATCAGAGGGAAGTGTGTGTGTGTTGATCAGAGGGGACTTGTTAACAGCATGACCAAAACGAGGTGTCACTACTCCCCTATGGTACAATGTCATTTCAAATGAACAAATGAAGCTCCTGTGGGAACAATAAAGTTTGGTGAAGTTAAAGTATTTTATTACTTTACCATGTTGCACACACCTTTAACAGGAGCCTCATTTGAAACGACGTTGTACGTATTGTACTGCTATTCAATCCAATCTGGTATTCAATCTAATCTGTTATTCAATCCAATCTGGTGATATGGTATTCAATCTAATCTGCTATTCAATCCAATCTGGTATTCAATCCGATCTGGTATTCAATCTAATCTGTTATTCAATCCAATCTGGTATTCAATCTAATCTGTTATTCAATCCAATCTGGTATTCAATCCGATATGGTATTCAATCCAATCTGTTATTCAAATCCAATCTGGTATTCAATCCGATCTGGTATTCAATCTAATCTGTTATTCAATCCAATCTGGTATTCAAATCTGTTATTCAATCCAATCTGGTATTCAATCAATGGTATTCAATCCAATCTGTATTCAATCCGATCTGGTATTCAATCCAATCTGGTATTCAATCAATCTGTTATTCAATCCAATCTGGTATTCAATCTAATCTGTTATTCAATCCAATCCAATCCGATCTGGTATTCAATCCAATCTGGTATTCAATCCGATCTGCTATTCAATCCAATCTGCTATTCAATCCAATCTGGTATCAATCCGATCTATTCAATCCAATCTGCTATTCAATCCAATCTGGTATTCAATCCAATCTACTATTCAATCCGATCTGGTATTCAATCCAATCTACTATTCAATCCGATCTGGTATTCAATCCGATCTGGTATTCAATCCAATCTGCTATTCAATCCAATCTGCTATTCAATTCAATCTGGTCAATCCAATCTGGTATTCAATCCAATCTGGTATTCAATCCGATCTGCTATTCAATCCAATCTGCTATTCAATCCAATCTGGTATTCAATCCAATCTACTATTCAATCCAATCTGGTATTCAATCAATCTACTATTCAATCCGATCTGGTATTCAATCCGATCTGGTATTCAATCCAATCTGCTATTCAATCCGATCTGTTATTCAATCCAATCTGGTATTCAATCCGATCTGCTATTCAATCCAATCTGCTATTCAATCAATCTGGTATTCAATCCAATCTGGTATTCAATCCAATCTGGTATTCAATCCAATCTGGTATTCAATCCAATCTGTTATTCAATCCAATCTGGTATTCAATCCGATCTGGTATTCAATCCAATCTGGTATTCAATCTAATCTGTTATTCAATCCAATCTGGTATTCAATCTAATCTGTTATTCAATCCAATCAATATTCAATCCAATCTGGTATTCAATCCAATCTGGTATTCAATCCAATCTGGTATTCAATCCATCTGTTATTCAATCCAATCTGCTATTCAATCCGATCTGCTATTCAATCCAATCTGGTATTCAATCCAATCCAATCTGGTATTCAATCCAATCCAATCTGGTATTCAATCCAATCTGCTATTCAATCCAATCTGCTATTCAATCCAATCTGCTATTCAATCCAATCTGCTATTCAATCCAATCTGCTATTCAATCCAATCTGGTATTCAATCCAATCTGGTATTCAATCCGATCTGCTATTCAATCCAATCCAATCTGGTATTCAATCCAATCCAATCTGGTATTCAATCCAATCTGCTATTCAATCCAATCTGCTATTCAATCCAATCTGGTATTCAATCCAATCCAATCTGGTATTCAATCCAATCTGTTATTCAATCCAATCTGGTATTCAATCCAATCTGCTATTCAATCCAATCTGCTATTCAATCCAATCTGGTATTCAATCCAATCTGGTATTCAATCCAATCTGGTATTCAATCCAATCTGGTATTCAATCTAATCTGTTATTCAATCCAATCTGGTATTCAATCCAATCCAATCTGGTATTCAATCCAATCTGGTATTCAATCCAATCTGCTATTCAATCCAATCTGTTATTCAAACCAATCTGCTATTCAATCCAATCTGCTATTCAATCCAATCTGCTATTCAATCCAATCTGCTATTCAATCCAATCTGGTATTCAAACCAATCTGGTATTCAATCCAATCTGGTATTCAATCCGATCTGCTATTCAATCCAATCCAATCTGGTATTCAATCCAATCCAATCTGGTATTCAATCCAATCTGCTATTCAATCCAATCTGCTATTCAATCCAATCATGTATTCAATCCAATCTGCTATTCAATCCAATCTGCTATTCAATCCAATCTGCTATTCAATCCAATCTGGTATTCAATCCAATCTGGTATTCAATCCAATCTGCTATTCAATCCAATCTGCTATTCAATCCAATCTGCTATTCAATCTAATCTGGTATTCAATCCAATCTGCTATTCAATCCAATCTGCTATTCAATCCAATCTGCTATTCAATCCAATCTGCTATTCAATCCAATCTGGTATTCAATCCAATCTGCTATTCAATCTAATCTGTTATTCAATCCAATCTGGTATTCAAACCAATCTGGTATTCAATCCAATCTGGTATTCAATCTAATCAGTTATTCAATCCAATCTGGTATTCAATCCGATCTGCTATTCAATCCAATCTGGTATTCAATCCAATCCAATCTGGTATTCAATCCAATCTGGTATTCAATCCAATCCGGTATTCAATCCAATCTGGTATTCAATCCTATCTGCTATTCAATCCAATCTGGTATTCAATCCGATCTGGTATTCAATCCGATCTGGTATTCAATCCGATCTGGTATTCAATCCGATCTGGTATTCAATCCGATCTGGTATTCAATCCAATCTGGTATTCAATCCAATCTGCTATTCAATCCAATCTGCTATTCAATCCAATCTGCTATTCAATCCAATCTGGTATTCAATCCAATCTGGTATTCAATCCAATCTGTTATTCAATCCAATCTGGTATTCAATCCGATCTGGTATTCAAGCCAATCTGGTATTCAATCTAATCTGTTATTCAATCCAATCTGGTAGTCAATCCGATCTGCTATTCAATCCAATCTGCTATTCAATCCAATCTGGTATTCAATCCAATCTGGTATTCAATCCAATCTGGTATTCAAACCAATCTGTTATTCAATCCAATCTGGTATTCAATCCGATCTGGTATTCAATCCAATCTGGTATTCAATCTAATCTGTTATTCAATCCAATCTGGTATTCAATCCGATCTGCTATTCAATCCAATCTGGTATTCAATCCAATCCAATCTGGTATTCAATCCAATCCAATCTGGTATTCAATCCAATCTGCTATTCAATCCAATCTGTATTCAATCCAATCTGGTATTCAATCCAATCTGGTATTCAATCCAATCTGCTATTCAATCCAATCTGCTATTCAATCCAATCTGGTATTCAATCCAATCTGGTATTCAATCCAATCTGTTATTCAATCCAATCTGGTATTCAATCCGATCTGGTATTCAATCCAATCTGGTATTCAATCTAATCTGTTATTCAATCCAATCTGGTATTCAATCCGATCTGCTATTAAATCCAATCTGGTATTCAATCCAATCCAATCTGGTATTCAATCCAATCCAATCTGGTATTCTTTCCAATCTGCTATTCAATCCAATCTGCTATTCAATCCAATCTGCTATTCAATCCAATCTGGTATTCAATCCAATCTGGTATTCAATCCAATCTGCTATTCAATCCGATCTGCTATTCAATCCAATCCAATCTGGTATTCAATCCAATCCAATCTGGTATTCAATCCAATCTGCTATTCAATCCAATCTGCTATTCAATCCGATCTGCTATTCAATCCGATCTGCTATTCAATCTCCAATCTGTTATTCAATCCAATCTGTTATTCAATCCAATCTGGTATTCAATCCGATCTGGTATTCAATCCAATCTGGTATTCAATCCAATCTGTTATTCAATCCAATCTGGTATTCAATCCGATCTGGTATTCAAACCAATCTGGTATTCAATCTAATCTGTTATTCAATCCAATCTGGTATTCAATCCATCTGCTATTCAATCCGATCTGCTATTCAATCCAATCTGGTATTCAATCCAATCCAATCTGGTATTCAATCCAATCTGGTATTCAATCCAATCCGTATTCAATCCAATCTGGTATTCAACCCTATCTGCTATTCAATCCAATCTGGTATTCAATCTAATCTGGTATTCAATCCGATCATTCAATCCGATCTGGTATTCAATCCGATCAGTAGGTATTCAATCCATCTGGTATTCAATCCAATCTGGTATTCAATCCAATCTGGTATTCAATCCAATCTGCTATTCAATCCAATCTGCTATTCAATCCAATCTGCTATTCAATCCAATCTGGTATTCAATCCAATCTGGTATTCAATCCAATCTGTTATTCAATCCAATCTGGTATTCAATCCGATCTGGTATTCAAGCCAATCTGGTATTCAATCTAATCTGTTATTCAATCCAATCTGGTAGTCAATCCGATCTGCTATTCAATCCAATCTGCTATTCAATCCAATCTGGTATTCAATCCAATCTGGTATTCAATCCAATCTGGTATTCAAACCAATCTGTTATTCAATCCAATCTGGTATTCAATCCGATCTGGTATTCAATCAATCTGGTATTCAATCTAATCTGTTATTCAATCCAATCTGGTATTCAATCCGATCTGCTATTCAATCCAATCTGGTATTCAATCCAATCCAATCTGGTATTCAATCCAATCCAATCTGGTATTCAATCCAATCTGCTATTCAATCCAATCTGCTATTCAATCCAATCTGGTATTCAATCCAATCTGGTATTCAATCCAATCTGCTATTCAATCCAATCTGCTATTCAATCCAATCTGGTATTCAATCCAATCTGGTATTCAATCAATCTGTTATTCAATCCAATCTGGTATTCAATCCGATCTGGTATTCAATCCAATCAATCAGTATTATTCAATCCAATCTGGTATTCAATCCGATCTGCTATTAAATCAATCTGGTATTCAATCCAATCCAATCTGGTATTCAATCCAATCCAATCTGGTATTCTTTCCAATCTGCTATTCAATCCAATCTGCTATTCAATCCAATCTGCTATTCAATCCAATCTGGTATTCAATCCAATCTGGTATTCAATCCAATCTGCTATTCAATCCGATCTGCTATTCAATCCAATCCAATCTGGTATTCAATCCAATCCAATCTGGTATTCAATCCAATCTGCTATTCAATCCAATCTGCTATTCAATCCGATCTGCTATTCAATCCGATCTGCTATTCAATCCGATCCAATCTGTTATTCAATCCAATCTGTTATTCAATCCAATCTGGTATTCAATCCGATCTGGTATTCAATCCAATCTGGTATTCAATCCAATCTGTTATTCAATCCAATCTGGTATTCAATCCGATCTGGTATTCAAACCAATCTGGTATTCAATCTAATCTGTTATTCAATCCAATCTGGTATTCAATGATCTATTCAATCCAATCTGGTATTCAATCCAATCCAATCTGGTATTCAATCCAATCTGGTATTCAATCCAATCTGCTATTCAATCCAATCTGCTATTCAATCCAATCTGCTATTCAATCCAATCTGGTATTCAATCCAATCTGGTATTCAATCCAATCTGTTATTCAATCCAATCAATGGTATTCAATCCATCTGGTATTCAAGCCAATCTGGTATTCAATCTAATCTGTTATTCAATCCAATCTGGTATTCAATCCAATCTGCTATTCAATCCAATCTGCTATTCAATCCAATCTGGTATTCAATCCAATCTGGTATTCAATCCAATCTGGTATTCAATCCAATCTGTTATTCAATCCAATCTGGTATTCAATCCAATCTGGTATTCAATCCAATCTGGTATTCAATCCAATCTGTTATTCAATCCAATCTGGTATTCAATCCAATCCAATGGTATTCAATCCAATCCAATCTGGTATTCAATCAATCTGCTATTCAATCCAATCTGCTATTCAATCCAATCTGGTATTCAATCCAATCTGGTATTCAATCCAATCTGTTATTCAATCCAATCTGGTATTCAATCCGATCTGGTATTCAATCCAATCTGGTATTCAATCTAATCTGTTATTCAATCCAATCTGGTATTCAATCCGATCTGGTATTCAATCCATCTGCTATTAAATCCAATCTGGTATTCAATCCAATCTGGTATTCAATCCAATCTGCTATTCAATCCAATCTGCTATTCAATCCAATCTGCTATTCAATCCAATCTGCTATTCAATCCAATCTGCTATTCAATCCAATCTGGTATTCAATCCAATCTGGTATTCAATCCAATCTGCTATTCAATCCGATCTGCTATTCAATCCAATCCAATCTGGTATTCAATCCAATCCAATCTGGTATTCAATCCAATCTGCTATTCAATCCAATCTGCTATTCAATCCGATCTGCTATTCAATCCAATCTGCTATTCAATCCAATCTGCTATTCAATCCAATCTGGTATTCAATCCAATCTGGTATTCAATCAATCTGCTATTCAATCCGATTGCTATTCAATCCAATCCAATCTGGTATTCAATCCAATCCAATCTGGTATTCAATCCAATCTGCTATTCAATCCAATCTGCTATTCAATCCGATCTGCTATTCAATCCGATCTGCTATTCAATCCATCCAATCTGGTATTCAATCCAATCTGGTATTCAATCCGATCTGGTATTCAATCCAATCTGGTATTCAATCCAATCTGTTATTCAATCCAATCTGGTATTCAATCCGATCTGTATTCAAACCAATCTGGTATTCAATCTAATCTGTTATTCAATCCAATCTGGTATTCAATCGATCTGCTATTCAATCCAATCTGGTATTCAATCCAATCCAATCTGGTATTCAATCCAATCTGCTATTCAAGCCAATCTGCCATTCAATCCAATCTGCTATTCAATCCAATCTGCTATTCAATCCAATCTGGTATTCAATCCAATCTGGTATTCAATCCGATCTGCTATTCAATCCAATCCAATCTGGTATTCAATCCAATCCAATCTGGTATTCAATCCAATCTGGTATTCAATCCAATCTGCTATTCAATCCAATCTGCTATTCAATCCAATCTGCTATTCAATCCAATCTGGTATTCAATCCAATCTGGTATTCAATCCAATCTGGTATTCAATCCAATCTGCTATTCAATCCAATCTGGTATTCAATCCAATCTGGTATTCAATCCAATCTGGTATTCAATCCGATCTCGGTATTCAATCCGATCTGGTATTCAATCCAATCTGGTATTCAATCCAATCTGGTATTCAATCCAATCTGGTATTCAATCCAATCTGCTATTCAATCAATCACTATTCAATCCAATCTGGTATTCAATCCAAAAAATATTCAATCCAATCTGTTATTCAATCCAATCTGGTATTCAATCAATCTGGTATTCAATCCAATCTGGTATTCAATCTAATCTGTTATTCAATCCAATCTGGTATTCAATCCGATCTGCTATTCAATCCAATCTGGTATTCAATCCAATCTGTTATTCAATCAATCTGGTATTCAATCCGATCTGGTATTCAATCCTATCTGGTATTCAATCCAATCTGGTATTCAATCCAATCTGTTGACAATGCGCCCTGAGGACGCAGCTAGGAATGACGCGTCTGGGCCGCAGCCTTGCGAGGGCTAACTCGTTTAAATGTTTTACTCACCTCATTTGGCCGCCTTCGTTCCAGTACTCTGCTGCCTGTGACTGGAACGAATTGCAAAATCGCTGAAGTTGGAGACTTTTATCTCCCCTCTACCAACTTCAAACATCTGCTATCTGAGCAGCTAACCGATCGCTGCAGCTGTACATAGTCTATCGGTAAATAGCCCACCCATTTTTACCTACCTCATCCCCATACTGTTTTATTTATTTACTTTTCTGCTCTTTGCACACCAATATCTCTACCTGTACATGACCATCTGATCATTTATCACTCCAGTGTTAATCTGCAAAATTGTAATTATTTGCCTACCTCCTCATTCCTTTTGCACACAATGTATATAGACTCCCCTTTGTTTCTACTGTGTTATTGACTTGTTAATTGTTTACTCCATGTGTAACTCTGTGTTGTCTGTTCACACTGCTATGCTTTATCTTGGCCAGGTCGCAGTTGCAAATGAGAACTTGTTCTCAACTAGCCTACCTGGTTAAATAAAGGTGTTCTCAACTAGCCTACCTGGTTAAATAAAGGTGTTCTCAACTGGCCTACCTGGTTAAATAAAGGTGTTCTCAACTAGCCTACCTGGTTAAATAAAGGTGTTCTCAACTAGCCTACCTGGTTAAATAAAGGTGTTCTCAACTAGCCTACCTGGTTAAATAAAGGTGTTCTCAACTAGCCTACCTGGTTAAATAAAGGTGTTCTCAACTAGCCTACCTGGTTAAATAAAGGTGTTCTCAACCAGCCTACCTGGTTAAATAAAGGTGTTCTCAACTGGCCTACCTGGTTAAATAAAGGTGTTCTCAACTAGCCTACCTGGTTAAATAAAGGTGTTCTCAACTAGCCTACCTGGTTAAATAAAGGTGTTCTCAACTAGCCTACCTGGTTAAATAAAGGTGTTCTCAACTAGCCTACCTGGTTAAATAAGGTGTTCTCAACTAGCCTACCTGGTTAAATAAAGGTGTTCTCAACTAGCCTACCTGGTTAAATAAAGGTGTTCTCAACTTCAGCCTACCTGGTTAAATAAAGGTGTTCTCAACTAGCCTACCTGGTTAAATAAAGGTGTTCTCAACTAGCCTACCTGGTTAAATAAAGGTGTTCTCAACTAGCCTACCTGGTTAAATAAAGGTGTTCTCAACTAGCCTACCTGGTTAAATAAAGGTGTTCTCAACTAGCCTACCTGGTTAAATAAAGGTGTTCTCAACTAGCCTACCTGGTTAAATAAAGGTGTTCTCAACTAGCCTACCTGGTTAAATAAAGGTGTTCTCAACTAGCCTACCTGGTTAAATAAAGGTGTTCTCAACTGGCTACCTGGTTAAATAAAGGTGTTCTCAACTAGCCTACCTGGTTAAATAAAGGTGTTCTCAACTAGCCTACCTGGTTAAATAAAGATGTTCTCAACTGGCCTACCTGGTTAAATAAAGGTGTTCTCAACTAGCCTACCTGGTTAAATAAAGATGTTCTCAACTGGCCTACCTGGTTAAATAAAGGTGTTCTCAACTAGCCTACCTGGTTAAATAAAGGTGTTCTCAACTAGCCTACCTGGTTAAATAAAGGTGTTCTCAACTAGCCTACCTGGTTAAATAAAGGTATTCTCAACTGGCCTACCTGGTTAAGTAAAGGTGTTCTCAACTAGCCTACCTGGTTAAATAAAGGTGTTCTCAACTAGCCAACCTGGTTAAGTAAAGGTGTTCTCAACTAGCCTACCTGGTTAAATAAAGGTGTTCTCAACTAGCCTACCTGGTTAAGTAAAGGTATTCTCAACTGGCCTACCTGGTTAAATAAAGGTATTCTCAACTGGCCTACCTGGTTAAGTAAAGGTGTTCTCAACTAGCCTACCTGGTTAAGTAAAGTTGTTCTCAACTAGCCTACCTGGTTAAATAAAGGTATTCTCAACTGGCCTACCTGGTTAAGTAAAGGTGTTCTCAACTAGCCTACCTGGTTAAGTAAAGGTGTTCTCAACTAGCCTACCTGGTTAAATAAAGGTGTTCTCAACTAGCCAACCTGGTTAAGTAAAGGTGTTCTCAACTAGCCTACCTGGTTAAGTAAAGTTGTTCTCAACTAGCCTCCCTGGTTAAATAAAGGTGTTCTCAACTAGCCTACCTGGTTAAATAAAGGTGTTCTCAACTAGCCTCCCTGGTTAAATAAAGGTGTTCTCAACTAGCCTCCCTGGTTAAATAAAGGTGTTCTCAACTAGCCTCCCTGGTTAAATAAAGGTGTTCTCAACTAGCCTACCTGGTTAAATAAAGATGAAATAAAAAAAATAAAAAATAAAAACCAAAGCGAAGGAGAGCCCACATGCTTTGGTAGCATACCATCGTGTCACTGTATTGTCCTCAAAGCGTGCAAAGAAGTTGTTTAATTTGTCTGGAAGCAAGACGTCGATGTCCGTGACGGGGATGTTTTTTTTTTGTAATCTGTGATTGACTGTAGACCCCCCCCGCCATCTCGTGTTTGAGCCGTTGAATTGCAACTCTACTTTGTCTCTATACTGACGCTTTGCTTGTTTGATTGCCTTGCGGAGGGAATAGTTACACTGTTTGTAGTCTGTCATGTATCCAGTCATCTTGCTATGATTTTAAAACGGTGGTTCGCTCTTTCAGTTTTGCGCGGATGCTGCGAATGCTGCATTACTGCTCTAGAGGAGATCTGCATGGAGGAATGGGCCAGCAACAGTGTGTGAAAATCTTGTGAAAACTTACAGAAAAACATTTGACCTTGTCATTGAGAACAAAGGGTATATAACAAAGTATTGAGATAAACTTTTGTTATTGACCAAATACTTATTTTCCACCATAATTTGCAAATAAATTCATTAAAAATCTACAATGTAATTTTCTGGAGAAAAAAATTCTCATTTTGTCTGACATAGTGGAAGTGTATCTATGATGAAAATTACAGGCCTCTCTCATCTTTTTAAGTGGGAGAACTTGCACAATTGGTGGCTGACTAAATGTTTTTTGCCCCACTGTATGCTCTCGTTGGCTGGCCCTCGCTACATATTCGTCGCCAGACCCACTGGCTCCAGGTCATCTACAAGTCTTTGCTAGGTGAAGCACCGCCTTATCTCAGCTCACTGGTCACCATAACAACACCCACCCATAACACGCGCTCCAGCAGGTATATCTCACTGATCATCCCCAAAGCCTTTGCCGAAGGCATGTATGTTCTTCTGTGTAGAACACAACATCATTGACCCCCCCAGTCTGATTAGTGCCTGGTCTTGTCCACTCTGTTCTAATGAGGCTTGTGGACATTGCAGAGGGAAACAGAAGACATATTCCTGACAGTCTTATCTTTCAGTGACGGGGTCATAATATTTTGTAGCTTAATTAAATGTTTCAAATGATAGAGCCACACACGGAGGAAGAAAACAGAAACTCCTTTTTATTACAACCACATCTGACGTAACACCGGTTCTGATGTATCTGATGTAACACCGGTTCTGATGTAACACCGGTTCTGACGTAACCTCGGTTCTGACGTAACACCGGTTCTATTAATCAAGCCCGATTTTATTTATTTAATTTGAAGAGTTTCTCTCTTCAAACCCATTTTCACTCCACATGGGATCGAAACCCCTAGTTTGGGAAATGCCACAAAGGAAGCATGTTGTATTCACACCACATTGGCGCATGTTGTTTTTCTGTTGCATTTGTGCTGTTGCCAGTGTCTTGTCTGTGTTGTCCGTTTTGTCTTACATTGTTTTCTAGTTGTTGTTTTTTTGCCCAGTGGGATGTGTCTGGTCCTGGCAATGCTTTAACAAAGTAGCCTATTCCAAGAGTGTGCAAAGCCGTCATCAAGGCAAAGGGTGGCTACTTTGAAAAATCTAAAATATATTTTTATTTGTTTAATACTATGTTGGTTACTACATGATTCCATATGTGTTATGTAATTGTTTTGATGTCTTCACTATTATTCTACAATTGAGAAAATATTAACAATAAAGAAAACCCCTTGAATGAGTAGGTGTACCCAAACTTTTGACTTTTTGTAATTTGTGCCCCTTTTTCTCCCCAATTTCATGATTCCGATCTTGTCTCATCGCTGCAACTCCCCAACGGGCTCGGAAACTGGTGAAGGTCGAATCATGCGTCCTCAGAAACTTGAGCCGCCAAGACGCGCCGGCTGCAGTGTCGGAGGAAACACCATTCAACTGACGACCGACGTAAGCCTGCAGGTGCCCAGCCCACCACAAGGAGTCGCTAGAGTACGACGAGCCAAGTAAAGCTCCTCCTGCCAAACGCTCCTCTAACCCGAACGGCACTGGGCCAATTGTGCGTCGCCCTATTGGAGTCCTGGTCACGGCCGGCTGTGAAACAGCCCGGGATCGAACCTCCAGGCTGAAGTAATTCCGCAACAATGCGATGCAGCGCCTTAGACCGCTGCACACCTCGGGAGGCCCAGCAATAATATCTGTGACACACCCTCGGGGCCTATAGCGCTGCCGCCAGCACTTAGATTTACCATCGTGTCAGGTTAGTTCAAAAACAACTCTAAAAGTACACGGTGAAAGTGATAAATTCTGTTCCAGATCCTACACAGATTATTACAGCTATGTGACGATCTCCACAGACCTGCGATGACCTATGTGGAAACACTTTATATGATTACATGAGAAGAACTCTCACGAAATGCTGGCGGCCATGACAGGTGCCAAATATATGTTGGGTTGGGGGTGTGATTTGATGTGGGTGTGTCCTTGCCACCAGCAAGTGTTTTGGTAATGGTGTTACCATGGTAACATGTCAGAGTGGTCATACCTTCCTCTGTGGTGGTAATGGTGTTACCATGGTAACATGTCAGAGTGGTCGTACTTTCCTGTGTGGTGGTAATGGTATTACCATGGTAACATGTCAGAGTGGTCATACCTTCCTGTGTGGCGGTAAAGGTGTTACCATGGTAACATGTCAGAGTGGTCATACCTTCCTGTGTGGTGGTAATGGTGTTACCATGGTCCCGTATACAACATGTGTTTCCTGGTCCAGAATACACAGGGTTTCTCCCTCCCATATTGACTGATCCTGGTTCAGAATACACAGGGTTTCTCCCTCCCCATATTGACTGATCCTGGTTCAGAATACACAGGGTTTCTCCCTCCCCATATTGACTGATCCTGGTTCAGAATACACAGGGTTTCTCCCTCCCCATATTGACTGATCCTGGTTCAGAATACACAGGGTTTCTCCCTCCCCATATTGACTGATCCTGGTTCAGAATACACAGGGTTTCTCCCTCCCCATATTGACTGATCCTGGTTCAGAATACACAGGGTTTCTCCCTCCCATATTGACTGATCCTGGTTCAGAATACACAGGGTTTCTCCCTCCCCATATTGACTGATCCTGGTTCAGAATACACAGGGTTTCTCCCTCCCCATATTGACTGATCCTGGTTCAGAATACACAGGGTTTCTCCCTCCCCATATTGACTGATCCTGGTTCAGAATACACAGGGTTTCTCCCTCCCCATATTGACTGATCCTGGTTCAGAATACACAGGGTTTCTCCTCCCCATATTGACTGATCCTGGTTCAGAATACACAGGGTTTCTCCCTCCCCATATTGACTGATACCTGATCCTGGTTCAGAATACACAGGGTTTCTCCCTCCCCATATTGACTGATCCTGGTTCAGAATACACAGGGTTTCTCCCTCCCCATATTGACTGATCCTGGTTCAGAATACACAGGGTTTCTCCCTCCTCATATTGACTGATACTGTTCAATTAAAAAAAAAAAATAAAAAAAAGACAATTCAAGTTGAAGATGTGTCTCGTAAAATTGACCCTGACACCATTCAGAGATGTCAGTATCAAGCCTGTCTGTCGGTCAGCACTCCATCACTTCATCTTGCAACTGACAGCTGACTCCATAGATGAATCTGTGAACACATACAGGCACAGTCACTGTTCTTTGACCAATGGCAGTCAGGTTATGTGATATCTAACAAACAAACAGGCACTATGTTGACATTTGAACAAGTCAGACTAAACCTACTTAATTCTGGTCTCCCTTTGACCTCCGTTGGTGAGGTGTGGTGCGGCCGGAGGGTCTTTGTCAGCGCTCCATTGATGGGCACGGCAGCATACAGGAGATCTGCTCCTGGCCCTTCATTTACATTTTTGTCATTTGCTCTTATCCAGAGCAATTAGGGTTAAGTGCCTTGCTCAAGGGCACGTCGACAGATTTTTCACCTCGTCGGCTCAAAGATTTGAACAAGCAACCTTTCGGTTACTGGACCAAAGCACTGAACTACTGGTTTACCTACCGCCCTATAAGATACTGGTTGAGCACACACAAACACACACACAGAGCACTGATTACATTATCAATGGTGGTTATGATTAGCCTGGTGTAACCAACCCGGTCACTGTGTTTGGACCATGACAGTTTGTTGGTGATGTGGACACCAAGGACCATGACAGTTTGTTGGTGATGTGGACACCAAGGACCATGACAGTTTGTTGGTGATGTGGACACCAAAGACCATGACAGTTTGTTGGTGATGTGGACACCAAGGACCATGACAGTTTGTTGGTGATGTGGACACCAAGGACCATGACAGTTTGTTGGTGATGTGGACACCAAGGACCATGACAGTTTGTTGGTGATGTGGACACCAAGGACCATGACAGTTTGTTGGTGATGTGGACACCAAGGACCATGACAGTTTGTTGGTGATGTGGACACCAAGGACCATGACAGTTTGTTGGTGATGTGGACACAAAGGACCATGATAGTTTGTTGGTGATGTTGACACCAAGGACCATGATAGTTTTTTGGTGATGTGGACACCAAGGACCATGATAGTTTTTTGGTGATGTGGACACCAAGGACCATGATAGTTTGTTGGTGATGTGGACACAAAGGACCATGATAGTTTTTTGGTGATGTGGACACCAAGGACCATGATAGTTTGTTGGTGATGTGGACACCAAGGACCATGATAGTTTTTTGGTGATGTGGACACCAAGGACCATGACAGTTTGTTGGTGATGTGGACACCAAGGACCATGACAGTTTGTTGGTGATGTGGACACCAAGGACCATGACAGTTTGTTGGTGATGTGGACACCAAGGACCATGACAGTTTGTTGGTGATGTGGACACCAAGGACCATGACAGTTTGTTGGTGATGTTGACACCAAGGACCATGACAGTTTGTTGGTGATGTGGACACCAAGGACCATGACAGTTTGTTGGTGATGTGGACACCAAGGACCATGACAGTTTGTTGGTGATGTGGACACCAAGGACCATGACAGTTTGTTGGTGATGTGGACACCAAGGACCATGACAGTTTGTTGGTGATGTGGACACCAAGGACCATGACAGTTTGTTGGTGATGTGGACACCAAGGACCATGACAGTTTGTTGGTGATGTGGACACCAAGGACCATGACAGTTTGTTGGTGATGTGGACACCAAGGACCATGACAGTTTGTTGGTGATGGGACACCAAGGACCATGACAGTTTGTTGGTGATGTGGACACCAAGGACCATGACAGTTTGTTGGTGATGTGGACACCAAGGACCATGACAGTTTGTTGGTGATGTGGACACCAAGGACCATGACAGTTTGTTGGTGATGTGGACACCAAGGACCATGACAGTTTGTTGGTGATGTGGACACCAAGGACCATGACAGTTTGTTGGTGATGTGGACACCAAGGACCATGATAGTTTGTTGGTGATGTGGACACCAAGGACCATGACAGTTTGTTGGTGATGTGGACACCAAGGACCATGACAGTTTGTTGGTGATGTGGACACCAAGGACCATGACAGTTTGTTGGTGATGTGGACACCAAGGACCATGACAGTTTGTTGGTGATGTGGACACCAAGGACCATGACAGTTTGTTGGTGATGTGGACACCAAGGACCATGACAGTTTGTTGGTGATGTGGACACCAAGGACCATGACAGTTTGTTGGTGATGTGGACACCAAGGACCATGATAGTTTGTTGGTGATGTGGACACCAAGGACCATGATAGTTTTTTGGTGATGTGGACACCAAGGACCATGATAGTTTTTTGGTGATGTGGACACCAAGGAACTTGAAACTCTCGACTCGCTCCACTTCAGTCCCATCGATGTTAATGGGGGCCTTTTCAGCCCTCCGTTTCTTACAGTCCACGATCAGTTCCTTTGTCTTGCTCACATTGAGGGAGAGGTTGTTGTCCTGGCACCACACTGCCAGGTCTCTGACCTCCGCTCTATAGGCTGTCTCATCGTTGTCGGTGATCAGGTCCACCACTGTTGTGTCATTGGCAACTTAATGATAGTGTTGGAGTCGTGCTTGGCCACGCAGTCGTGGGTGAACAGGGAGTACAGGAGGGGCTAAGCATGCACCCCTAAGTGTTGAGGATCAGCGTGGCAGATGTATTGTTGCCTACCCTACCACCTGGGTGGCCCGTCAGGAAGTCCGGTATCCAGTTGCAAAGGGAGGTGTTTAGTCCCAGGGTTGTTAGCTTAGCAATGAGCTTTGTGGGCACTATGGCGTTGAACGCTGAGGTGTAGTCAATGAACAGCATTCTCATATAGTTGATCCTTTTGTTCAGGTGGGAAAGGGCAGTGTGGTGTGCAATTGAGATTACCTGGGTCTAGGGTTTCTGGCATGATAGTGTTGATGTGAGCCATGACCAGCCTTTCAGCCTTTCCAGCCTGTAGCACTCGTGGCTACAGACGTGAGTGCTACAGGTCGTTAGTCCTTTTCTTGGGCACAGGGACTATGGTGGTCTGTTTGAAACGTGTAGGTGTTCCATACTTGGTCAGGGAGAGGTTGAAAATGTCAGTGAAGACACTTGCCAGTTGGTCCGCAAATGCTTCGAGTACAGGTCCTGGTAATCCGTCTGGCCCCGCGGCTTTGGGAATGTTTATCTGTTTAACCTCTCTGGGATATTCGGGACGGTAGCGTCCCACCTCGACAACAGCCAGTGAAAGTGCAGGGCGCCAAATTCAAAACAACATAAATCCCATAATTCAAATATCTCAAACATACAAGTATTTCACACCATTTTAAAGATAAACCTCTTGTAAATCCAGCCACAGTGTCCGATTTCAAAAGGCACAAGCACACCGAACGATTATGTTAGGTCACAGAAAAAAGAGAGTCACAAAAAGCACAAATAGAGAGATCGAATTAATCACTAACCCTTGATGATCTTCATCAGATGGCACTCATAGGACTTCATGTTACACAATACGTGCATGTTTTGTTCGATAAAGTTCATATTTATATCCAAAAATCTCAGTTTACATTGACGCGTTACGTTCAGGAGTTCCAAAACATCTGGTGATTTTTCAGAGAGCCACATCAATTTACAGAAATACTCATAATAAACATTGCTAAAAGATACAAGTGCTATGCATGGAATTTTAGATCCACTTCTCCTTAATGAAACCTCTGTGTCAGATTTCAAAAAGCTTTACCGAAAAGCAAACCATGCAATAATCTGAGTACAGGCGCTCAGACAACAAAACAAGCCAAACAGATATCCGCCATGTTGTGGAGTCAACAAAATCAGAAATAGCATTATAAATATTAACTTATCTTTGATGATCTTCATCAGAATGCACTCCTAGGAATCGCAGTTCCACAATAAATGTTTGATTTGTTTGATAAAGCAGCAGACGAAAAGTCAAAAAGTTCCGTTACAGTCCGTAGAAACATGTCAAACGATGTATATGTTCAATCTTTAGGATGTTTTTATTATAAATCTTCAATAATGTTTCAACCTGAGAATTCCTTTGTCTGTAGAATTGCAATGGAACGCAAGCTAACTCTCAAGTACATGCGCATGGTCAGCTCATGGCACTCTGGCAGACCTCTGACTTATTCAGCTCCCATTCCCCCTCCTTCACAGTAGAAGCATCAAACAAGGTTCGAAAGACTGTTGACATCTAGTGGAAGCCTTAGGAAGTGCAATATGACCCCATAGACACTGTATATTCGATAGCAATGACTTGAAAAGCTACAAACCTCAGATTTCCCACTTCCTGGTTGGATTTTATTCTCAGGTTTTTGCCTGCCATATGAGTTCTGTTATACTCACAGTCATCATTCGAACAGTTTTAGAAACTTCAGAGTGTTTTCCATCCAAATCTACTAATAAGCAACTGGGCCTGAGTAGCAGGCAGTTTACTCTGGGCACCTTATTCATCTAAGCTACTCAATACTGCCTCCTTTCCCAAAGAAGTTAAAGGTCTTGCTCACATCGGCTACAGAGAGCATGATCACACAGTTGTCAAGAACAGCTATTGCTCATGCATGCATGCTTGCCTCAAAACAAGCATAAAGGGCATTTGGGTCGTCTGGTAGGCTTACGTCACTGGGCAGCTCGGGCTGGGTTCGTAGTCTGTAATAGTTTTCACGCCTGCCCCATCCAACGGGCGTCAGAGCCGGTCTAGTAGGATTCAAGCTTAGTCTTGTATTGATGCTTTGCCTGTTTGATGGTACGTCTGAGGGCATAGCGGATTTCTTATAAGCGTCCGGATTAGTGTCCCGCTACCAAAGCGGCAGCTCTTTCCTTAGCTCGGTGCGGATGTTGCCTGTAATCCATGGCTTCTGATTGGTAAATGTATGGTCACTGTGGAGACGACGCGTCGCCGATGCACTTATTGATGAAGCCGGTGACTGCCTTTGGATGAATCCTGAACATATTCCAGTCTGTGCAAAACAGTCCTGTAGCGTAGCATCTGCGTCATCTGACCACTTCCGTATTTAGCGAGTCACTGGTACTTCCTGCTTTAGTTTTTGCTTGTAAGCAGGTATCAGGAGGATAGAATTATGGTCCGATTTTCCAAATGGAGGGCGAGGAGAGCTTTGTATGTGTCTTTACTGTGTGTGGAGTAAAGGTGGTCTAGAGTTTTTTTCCTCTGGTTGCACATGTGACATGCTGGTGGAAATGAGGTAAAACTGATTTATGTTTGCCTGCAATAAAGTCCCTGGCCACCAGGGCGCTGCTTGTGGATGAGCATTTTCTTGTTTGCTTATGACTTTATACATCTCGTTGAATGCGGTCTTAGTGCCGCATCGGGTTTGTAGCGGGAAATAGATGGCTACGAATAATATAGATGAGACATCTCTGGTAGGTAGTGTGGACTACAGCTTATCATGAGGTATTCTACCTCAGGCGAGCAATACCTCTAGACTTCTTTAAGTTATTGACAAATAGCAGTTTTTGACAAATAGATACACACTCCCACCCCTCGTCTTACCCGACGTAGCTGCTCTGTCCTGCCGAAACACGGAGAAGCCAGCAAGCTCTAAATGTTCTGTGTCGTCGTTCAGCCAAGTCTAAGGTGAAACATGAGATTTTAGTTTTGAATGTCCCGTTGGTAGGACAGTCTTCATCGTAGATCGTCCAATTTGTTTTCCAATGATTGTTGACCAATAATTCTGAGGGTAGAGTTCATTTACCTACTCGTCGGCAAATTCTTACAAGCCACCCCGCCCTCCTCCCCCTTTTTCTCTGTCTTTACTTCACGCTGATGACGGGGATTTGGGCCTTGTCTCGACAAAGCAGTATATCTTTGCGTCGGACTCATTAAAGACGCCGAGTAATCGCAGTTCTTCAAAAGCTGTTTTTGTTTTTTGTCTTAAGAGATGGTCGCAGCAACATTATGTGAAAAACAAACAAAATAGCACGGTTGGTTAAGAGACCGTAAAACGCCAGCCATCCTGTCCCGGCTCCATTATATCATGATGCTGTATGCGAAGTGAAATAGAATGGTAAACTCAGCGATCACGCTTGTTCCACCAGGCTAAGTGATTGGGTGAAGGTGAATTGGGACAAAACTCAAAAACTGTTTCGACCTTGACCAAGTCTAAATGTCACCGACCTGATTCAAGTGCCCTCCTTGTTCCATGTATAGGAATGCTCACAGCGAGAGGCGTGTCTGCGTGATGCTGAGGATTTCCTTGCTGGCTTTCCCTATGCTGCATGTTTGGCTGCAAACTGGACATATTTTGAACAACTGCAGCAAGCAATCCTCATAAACAATGTACTTCCTCATCTTTATGAGGTGGTGTTGACTGGTGGGGCCTGTGGTGGTGTTGACTGGGAGGGCCTATGAGGTGGTGTTGACTGGTGGGGCCTGTGAGGTGGTGTTGACTGGGTTGGCCTGTGAGGTGGTGTTGACTGGGGGGCCTGTGAGGTGGTGTTGACTGGTGGGGCCTGTGGGGTGGTGTTGACTGGTGGGGCCTGTGAGGTGGTGTTGTGGTGGGGCCTTGAGGTGTTGACTGGGGCCTGTGAGGTGGTGTTGACTGGGGTCCTGTGAGGTGGTGTTGACTGGGGGGCCTGTGAGGTGGTGTTGACTGGGGGTCTGTGGGCCTATGAGGTGGTGTTGACTGGGAGGGCCTACGGGGGTGTTGACTGGGAGGTGGGTGGTTGACTGGGGGGGGCCTGTGAGGTGGTGTTGACTGGGAGGGCCTGTGAGGTGGTGTTGACTGGTGGGGCCTGTGAGATGGTGTTGACTGGGGGGCCTATGAGGTGGTGTTGACTGGGGGGCCTGTGAGGTGGTGTTGACTGGGAGGGCCTGTGAGGTGGTGTTGACTGGGGGTCTATGAGGTGGTGTTGACTGGGGGTCTGTGAGGTGGTGTTGACTGGTGGGGCCTGTGAGGTGGTGTTGACTTGGAGGGCCTATGAGGTGGTGTTGACTGGAGGGGCCTGTGAGGTGGTGTTGACTGGGGGCCTATGAGGTGGTGTTGACTGGGGGCGCCTATGAGGTGGTGTTGACTGGGGGCATGTGAGGTGGTGTTGACTGGAAGGGCCTGTGGGGTGGTGTTGACTGGTGGGGCCTATGAGGTGGTGTTGACTGGTGGGTCCTATGAGGTGGTGTTGACTGGGGGGCCTGTGAGGTGGTGTTGACTGCTGGGGCCTGTGAGGTGGTGTTGACTGGGGGGCCTGTGAGGTGGTGTTGACTGGAGGGGCCTGTGAGGTGGTGTTGACTGGGGGGCCTGTGAGGTGGTGTTGACTGGTTAGGCTTGTGAGGTGGTGTTGACTGGTGGGGCCTGTGAGGTGGTGTTGACTGGTGGGGCCTGTGAGGTGGTGTTGACTGGTGGTCTGTGAGGTGGTGTTGACTGGTGGTCTGTGAGGTGGTGTTGACTGGTGGGGCTTGTGAGGTGGTGTTGACTGGTGGGGCCTATGAGGTGGTGTTGACTGGTGGGGCCTATGAGGTGGTGTTGACTGGTGGGGCCTATGAGGTGGTGTTGACTGGTTAGGCTTGTGAGGTGGTGTTGACTGGTGGGGCCTGTGAGGTGGTGTTGACTGGTGGGGCCTATGAGGTGGTGTTGACTGGTGGGGCCTATGAGGTGGTGTTGACTGGTTAGGCCTGTGAGGTGGTGTTGACTGGTGGGGCCTGTGAGCTGGTGTTGACTGGTGGGGCCTATGAGGTGGTGTTGACTGGTGGCCTGTGAGGTGGTGTTGACTGGTGGGGCCTATGAGGTGGTGTTGACTGGTGGGGCCTGTGAGGTGGTGTTGACTGGGGGCCTGTGAGGTGGTGTTGACTGGGGGGCCTGTGAGGTTGTGTGGTGGAGTAGATTCATTCAGATTAGTATTAGAGTTTTATAATTAGCGGGTGGAGTAGATTCATTCAGATTAGTATTAGAGTTTTATAATGAGCGGGTGGAGTAGATTCTGTGGTCATTTCATTCAGATTAGTATCCTTTTGCTCTCCCCCGTGTGTGTGTGTGTGTGTGTGTGTGTGTGTGTGTGTGTGTGTGTGTGTGTGTGTGTGTGTGTGTGTGTGTGTGTGTGTGTGTGTGTGTGTGTGTGTGTGTGTGTGTGTGTTGGGGAGAGTCCATTCAGTGGAGCTTTATGTCTTCCCTGGAGTCTAATCAGAGCCGAGTACATCTAACAGCTGTCTGGCTGTCACCTACTAATTCTCTCTTTACCCACCCCTAACTCCACCCCCAGCGTTAGCCCTAACCCTAACTCCACCCCCAGCGTTAGCCCTAACCCTAACTCCACCCCCAGCGTTAGCCCTAACCCTAACTCCACCCCAGCGTTAGCCCTAACCCTAACTCCACCCCCAGCGTTAGCCCTAACCCTAACTCCACCCCCAGCATTAGCCCTAACCCTAACTCCACCCCCAGCGTTAGCCCTAACCCTAACTCCACCCCCCAGCGTTAGCCCCCTAACCCTAACTCCACCCCCCAGCGTTAGCCCTAACCCTAACTCCACCCCAGCGTTAGCCCTAACCCTAACTCCACCCCAGCGTTAGCCCTAACCCTAACTCCACCCCCAGCGTTAGCCCTAACCCTAACTCCACCCCAGCGTTAGCCCTAACCCTAACTCCACCCCCAGCGTTAGCCCTAACCCTAACTCCACCCCCAGCATTAGCTCCAACCCTAACTCCACCCCCAGCGTTAGCCCTAACCCTAACTCCACCCCCAGCGTTAGCCCTAACCCTAACTCCACCCCCAGCGTTAGCCCTAACCCTAACTCCACCCCCAGCATTAGCCCTAACCCTAACTCCACCCCCAGCGTTAGCCCTAACCCTAACTCCACCCCCAGCGTTAGCCCTAACCCTAACTCCACCCCAGCGTTAGCCCTAACCCTAACTCCACCCCCAGTGTTAGCTCCAACCCTAACTCCACCCCAGCGTTAGCTCCAACCCTAACTCCACCCCCAGCGTTAGCCCTAACCCTAACTCCACCCCCAGCGTTAGCCCTAACCCTAACTCCACCCCCAGCGTTAGCCCTAACCCTAACTCCACCCCCAGCGTTAGCTCCAACCCTAACTCCACCCCCAGCGTTAGCTCCAACCCTAACTCCACCCCCAGCGTTAGCTCCAACCCTAACTCCACCCCCAGCGTTGGCTCCAACCCTAACTCCACCCCCAGCGTTAGCCCTAACCCTAACTCCACCCCCAGCGTTAGCCCTAACCCTAACTCCACCCCAGCGTTAGCCCCAACCCTAACTCCACCCCCAGCATTAGCCCTAACCCTAACTCCACCCCAGCGTTAGCCCTAACCCTAACTCCACCCCAGCGTTAGCCCTAACCCTAACTCTACCCCAGCGTTAGCCCTAACCCTAACTCCACCCCGCAGCGTTAGCCCTAACCCTAACTCCACCCCCAGCGTTAGCCCTAACCCTAACTCCACCCCAGTGTTAGCCCTAACCCTAACTCCACCCCCAGCGTTAGCCCTAACCCTAACTCCACCCCCAGCGTTAGCCCTAACCCTAACTCCACCCCCAGCGTTAGCCCTAACCCTAACTCCACCCCCCAGCATTAGCCCTAACCCTAACTCCACCCCCAGCGTTAGCTCCAACCCTAACTCCACCCCAGCATTAGCCCTAACCCTAACTCCACCCCCAGCGTTAGCCCTAACCCTAACTCCACCCCCAGCGTTAGCTCCAACCCTAACTCCACCCCCAGCGTTAGCCCTAACCCTAACTCCACCCCCAGCGTTAGCCCTAACCCTAACTCCACCCCCCAGCGTTAGCCCTAACCCTAACTCCACCCCCAGCATTAGCCCTAACCCTAACTCCAACCCCAGCGTTAGCCCTAACCCTAACTCCACCCCAGCGTTGGCTCCAACCCTAACTCCACCCCCAGCGTTAGCTCCAACCCTAACTCCACCCCAGCGTTAGCTCCAACCCTAACTCCACCCCAGCATTAGCCCTAACCCTAACTCCACCCCCAGCGTTAGCCCTAACCCTAACTCCACCCCCAGCGTTAGCCCTAACCCTAACTCCACCCCAGCGTTAGCCCTAACCCTAACTACACCCCCAGCGTTAGCTCCAACCCTAACTCCACCCCCAGCGTTAGCCCTAACCCTAACTCCACCCCCAGCGTTGGCTCCAACCCTAACTCCACCCCCAGCGTTAGCTCCAACCCTAACTCCACCCCCAGCGTTAGCCCTAACCCTAACTCCACCCCCAGCGTTAGCTCCAACCCTAACTCCACCCCAGCGTTAGCTCCAACCCTAACTCCACCCCCAGCGTTAGCCCTAACCCTAACTCCACCCCAGCGTTAGCCCTAACCCTAACTCCACCCCCAGCGTTAGCTCCAACCCTAACTCCACCCCCAGCGTTAGCCCTAACCCTAACTCCACCCCCAGCATTAGCCCTAACCCTAACTCCACCCCCAGCGTTAGCCCTAACCCTAACTCCACCCCCAGCATTGGCCCTAACCCTAACTCCACCCCCAGCGTTAGCCCTAACCCTAACTCCACCCCCAGCGTTGGCTCCAACCCTAACTCCACCCCCCAGCGTTAGCCCTAACCCTAACTCCACCCCCAGCGTTAGCTCCAACCCTAACTCCACCCCCAGCGTTAGCTCCAACCCTAACTCCACCCCCAGCGTTAGCTCCAACCCTAACTCCACCCCCAGCGTTAGCTCCAACCCTAACTCCACCCCAGCATTAGCCCTAACCCTAACTCCACCCCCAGCGTTAGCCCTAACTCCTAACTCCACCCCAGCGTTGCTCCAACCCTAACTCCACCCCCAGCGTTAGCCCTAACCCTAACTCCACCCCAGCATTAGCCCTAACCCTAACTCCACCCCCAGCGTTAGCCCTAACCCTAACTCCACCCCCAGCGTTGGCTCCAACCCTAACTCCACCCCCAGCGTTAGCTCCAACCCCTAACTCCACCCCCAGCGTTAGCCCTAACCCTAACTCCACCCCCCAGCATTAGCCCTAACCCTAACTCCACCCCAGCATTAGCCCCCAACCCTAACTCCACCCCCAGCGTTAGCTCCAACCCTAACTCCACCCCCAGCGTTAGCTCCAACCCTAACTCCACCCCCAGCGTTAGCCCTAACCCTAACTCCACCCCCAGCGTTAGCCCTAACCCTAACTCCACCCCCAGCGTTAGCCCTAACCCTAACTCCACCCCCAGCGTTAGCCCTAACCCTAACTCCACCCACAGCGTTAGCCCTAACCCTAACTCCACCCCCAGCGTTAGCTCCAACCCTAACTCCACCCCCAGCGTTAGCCCTAACCCTAACTCCACCCCCAGCGTTAGCTCCAACCCTAACTCCACCCCCAGCGTTAGCCCTAACCCTAACTCCACCCCCAGCGTTAGCCCTAACCCTAACTCCACCCCAGCGTTAGCCCTAACCCTAACTCCACCCCCAGCGTTAGCCCCAACCCTAACTCCACCCCCAGCGTTAGCCCTAACCCTAACTCCACCCCAGCGTTAGCCCTAACCCTAACTCCACCCCCAGCGTTAGCTCCAACCCTAACTCCACCCCCAGCGTTAGCCCTAACCCTAACTCCACCCCAGCGTTAGCTCCAACCCTAACTCCACCCCCAGCGTTAGCCCTAACCCTAACTCCACCCCCAGCGTTAGCCCTAACCCTAACTCTACCCCCAGCGTTAGCCCTAACCCTAACTCTACCCCCAGCGTTAGCCCTAACCCTAACTCCACCCCCCAGCGTTAGCCCTAACCCTAACTCTACCCCCAGCGTTAGCCCTAACCCTAACTCCACCCCCAGCGTTAGCCCTAACCCTAACTCCACCCCCAGCGTTAGCCCTAACCCTAACTCCACCCCCAGCGTTAGCCCTAACCCTAACTCCACCCCCCCAGCGTTAGCCCTAACCCTAACTCCACCCCCAGCGTTAGCCCCAACCCTAACTCCACCCCCAGCGTTAGCCCTAACCCTAACTCCACCCCCAGCGTTAGCCCTAACCCTAACTCCACCCCAGCGTTAGCCCTAACCCTAACTCCACCCCCAGCGTTAGCTCCAACCCTAACTCCACCCCCAGCATTAGCTCCAACCCTAACTCCACCCCAGCGTTAGCCCTAACCCTAACTCCACCCCAGCGTTAGCCCCAACCCTAACTCTACCCCCAGCGTTAGCTCCAACCCTAACTCCACCCCCAGCGTTAGCCCTAACCCTAACTCCACCCCAGCGTTAGCCCCAACCCTAACTCCACCCCCCAGCGTTAGCCCTAACCCTAACTCTACCCCCAGCGTTAGCCCTAACCCTAACTCTACCCCCCAGCGTTAGCCCTAACCCTAACTCCACCCCCCAGCGTTAGCCCTAACCCTAACTCCACCCCCAGCGTTAGCCCTAACCCTAACTCCACCCCCAGCGTTAGCTCCAACCCTAACTCCACCCCCAGCGTTAGCCCTAACCCTAACTCCACCCCCAGCGTTAGCCCTAACCCTAACTCCACCCCCAGCGTTGGCCCTAACCCTAACTCCACCCCCAGCGTTAGCCCTAACCCTAACTCCACCCCCAGCGTTAGCCCTAACCCTAACTCCACCCCCAGCGTTAGCCCTAACACTAACTCCACCCCCAGCGTTAGCCCTAACCCTAACTCCACCCCCCAGCGTTAGCCCTAACCCTAACTCCACCCCAGCGTTAGCCCCAACCCTAACTCTACCCCCAGCGTTAGCCCTAACCCTAACTCCACCCCCAGCGTTAGCCCTAACCCTAACTCCACCCCCAGCGTTAGCCCTAACCCTAACTCCACCCCCAGCGTTAGCCCTAACCCTAACTCCACCCCCAGCGTTAGCCCTAACCCTAACTCCACCCCCAGCGTTAGCCCTAACCCTAACTCCACCCCAGCGTTAGCCCTAACCCTAACTCCACCCCAGCGTTAGCCCCAACCCTAACTCCACCCCCAGCGTTAGCCCTAACCCTAACTCCACCCCCAGCGTTAGCCCTAACCCTAACTCCACCCCCAGCGTTAGCCCTAACTCTCTCTCTTTCTGCCTCTCTGTCTCTGTCTCTGTCTCTGTCTCTGTCCCTGTCTCTGTCTCTCTCTCTCTCTCTCTCAATTCAATTCAAGGGGCTTTATTGGCATGGGAAACATTACAAATGTCATATTGTGTATATATACAGTGTTGTAACAATGTACAGATGGTTAAAGTACACAAGTGAAAATAAATAAGCATAAATATGGGTTGTATTTACAATGGTGTTTGTTCGTCACTGGTTTCCCTTTTATTGTGGCAAAAGGTCTCTCTCTGTCTCTCTCTGTTTCTCTCTGTTTCTCTCTGTCTCTCTCTGTCTCTCTCTCTGTCTCTCTCTCTCTCTCTCTCTCTCTCTCTTTTCTCTCTGTCTCTCTCTCTCTCTCTCTCTCTCTCTCTCTCTCTCTCTCTCTCTCTCTCTCTCTGTCTCTCTGTCTCTCTGTCTCTCTCTCTCTCTCTCTCTCTCTTTCTCTCTGTCTCTCTGTCTCTTTTCATGCAGGTGTTAAATTGCATCCTCGTGCTACTACAGCAGCAAGATGTGATGCTACATGATAAGTCCAGTAACTCGTATTCCACCTGACACCAGATCCTTTACATTTTTTTTTTTTTTTTTGGAACTAATTTAGTCATGTGTATGTGTCATGGAAGCTGAATCCCATCTGGTAACCGTGTGTGTCCACCCACTGGCGAAAACAGTTTGGTAAGAGGGGCATGATGCTGAAGCACGACTTTCACTTCCTCCTCAGAATAAACTCTCTGACCTCTTCTGTCCTTGGGGAAGGACAGCCTATTGTATAATGTATAATACAGCCTATTGTATAATGTATAACACAGCCTAGTGTCATCAAATCAAATGTATATGTTTTACATGTTGACTCTAGTGTTCCGTAGTCCTACATGTTGACTCTAGTGTTCTACATGTTGACTCTAGTGTTCTACATGTTGACTCTAGTGTTCTACATGTTGACTCTAGTGTTCTACATGTTGACTCTAGTGTTCCATAGTCCTACATGTTGACTCTAGTGTTCCATAGTCCTACATGTTGACTCTAGTGTTCCATAGTCCTACATGTTGACTCTAGTGTTCCATAGTCCTACATGTTGACTCTAGTGTTCCATAGTCCTACATGTTGACTCTAGTGTTCCATTGTCCTACATGTTGACTCTAGTGTTCCATAGTCCTACATGTTGACTCTAGTGTTCCATTGTCCTACATGTTGACTCTAGTGTTCCATAGTCCTACATGTTGACTCTAGTGTTCCATATGCCTACATGTTGACTCTAGTGTTCCATAGTCCTACATGTTGACTCTAGTGTTCCATTGTCCTACATGTTGACTCTAGTGTTCCATAGTCCTACATGTTGACTCTAGTGTTCCATAGTCATACATGTTGACTCTAGTGTTCCATAGTCCTACATGTTGACTCTAGTGTTCCATAGTCCTACATGTTGACTCTAGTGTTCCATAGTCCTACATGTTGACTCTAGTGTGCCATAGTTCTACATCTTAGAGAGAGCATACTTAAATTCACACAGGACACCGGATAAGACAGGAGAAATACTCCAGATATAGCGGACTGACCCCTAGCCCCCCGACACATAAACTACTGCAGCATAAATACTGGAGGCTGAGACAGGAGGGGTCAGAAGACACTGTGGCCCCATCTGATGATACCCCCGGAAAGGGCCAAACAGTCAGGATATAACCCCACCCACTTTGCCAAAGCACAGCCCCCACACCACTAGAGGGATATCTTCAACCACCAACTTACCATCCTGTGACAAGGCTGAGTATAGTCCACAAATATCTCCGCCACGGCACAACCCAAGGGAGGGGGGCGCCAACCCAGACAGGAAGATCACGTCAGTGACTCAATCCACTCAAGTGACGGCAAGGAAGAGCACCAGTAAGCCAATGACTCAGCCCTGTAATAGGCAGAGAATCCCAGTGGAAAGAGGGGAACCGGCCAGGCAGAGACAGCAAGGGCGGTTCGTCGCTCCCAGTTACTTTCCCTTCACCTTCCCACTCCTGGACCAGACTACACTCAATCATATGATCCACTGAAGAGATGAGTCATCAGTAAAGACTTAAAGGTTGAGACCGAGTTTGCGTCTCTCACATGGGTAGGCAGACCATTCCATAACAATTGAGATCTATAGGAGAAAGCCCTGCCTCCAGCTGTTTGCTTAGAAATTATAGGGACAATTAGGAGGCCTGCATCTTGTGACTGTAGCGTACGTGTAGGTATGTACGGCAGGACCAAATCGGAAAGATAGGTAGGAGCAAGCCCATGTAATGCTTTGTAGGTTAGCAGTAAAACCTTGAAATCAGCCCTTGCCTTAACAGAAAGCCAGCGTAGGGAGGCTCGCACTGGAGTAATATGATCACATTTTTTGGTTCTAGTCAGGATTCTAGCAGCCGTATTTAACACTAACTGAAGTTTATTTAGTGCTTTATCCGCGTAGCCAGAAAGTAGAGCATTGCAGTAGTCTAACCTATAAGTAACAAAAGCATGGATACATTTTTCTGCATCAATTTTGGACAGAAAATGTCTGAATTTTGCAATGTTACGAAGATGGAAAAAAGCTGTCTTTGAAACAGTCTTGACATGTTCTTCAAAAGAGAGATCAGGGTCCAGAGTAACGCCAAGTTATTTGAGACGACTGTACAACCATTAAGATGAATTGTCAGATTCAACAGAAGATCTCTTTGTTTCTTGGGACCTAGAACAAGCATCTCTGTTTTGTCAGATTTCAAAGTAAAACGTTTGCAGCCATCCGCCTTCCTTATGTCTGAAACACAGGCTTCTAGGGAGGGCCTTTGGGGCTTCACCATGTTTTCATTGAAATGTACAGCTGTGTGTCATCCGCATAGCAGTGAAAGTTAACATCATGTTTTCAAATGACATCCCCAAGAGGTCAAATATATAGTGAAAACAACAGTGGTCCTAAAACGGAACCTTGAGGAACACCGAAATTTACAGTTGATTTGTCAAACCATTCACAGAGACAAACTGATATCTTTCCGACAGATAAGATCTAAACCAGACCAGAACTTGTCCATGTAGACCAATTTGGGTTTCAATCTCTCCAAAAGAATGTGGTGATCTATGGTATCAAAAGCAGCACTAAGGTCTAGGAGCATGAGGACAGATGCAGAGCCTCGATCTGACGCCATTAACCTTTATAGGCCTCGACAACATTCTGAAAAGGTAGCGCGCAAAATTCCAAAATATTTTTGGGAAATACAGCAAATGAAAGATAAACATCTTGTTAATATACCCATCGTGTCCGATTTCAAAAATGCTTTACAGCGAAAGCACAACATATGATTATGTTATAGCCAAGATCTCAGTTTACATTGGCGCGTTACGTGCAGTAATGTTTAGATTCCAAAACATCCGGTGATTTTGCAGAAATACTCATAATAAACATTGATAAAAGATACAAGTGTTATTCACAGAATTAAAGATAGACTTTCCCTTATTGCAACCGCTGTGTCAGATTTCAAAAAACTTCACGGAAAAAGCATAATCTGAGAACGGCTCAGAAACCAAAACAGTCAGAGGAATGTCCGCCATTTTGGAGTCAACAAAGTTAGAAACCATAAATATTCACTTACCTTTGATGATATTCTACAGCAGGCACTCCCAGGAATCCCTGTTGGACAATAAATGACTGATTTGTTTGATAAAGTTCCATCATTTATGTCCAAATAGCCACTTGTTGTTAGCGTGTTCAGCTCAGTAATCCATCTTCATGAGGCGCAGGCACTTCGTCCAGACAAAAACTTGAAAAGTTCCATTACAGTGCTTTAGAAACATGTGAAACGACGTATGGAATCAATCTTTAGGATGTGTTTAACATGAAACATCAATAATGTTCCAACCAGAGAATTCCTTTGTCTTCAGAAAAGCCTGGAACGAGAGGTAACTCTGTCGGGAGCGCGTCATGAGACCAAGGCACTCTGCAAGACCACTGACTCAAAGAGGTCTCATGAGCCCCTCCTTTATAGAAGAATGAAAGCGCGAACCACTGCTTTTAATCAGGGCAAGGTGACTGGTAACATGACCGAATACAAACAGTGCAGCTATTCCTCCGCAAGGCTATCAAACAAGCTAAGCGTCAGTACAGAGACAAAGTAGAATCTCAATTCAACGGCTCAGACACAAGAGGCATGTGGCAGGGTCTACAGTCAATCACGGACTACAAGAAGAAAACCAGCCCAGTCACGGACCAGGATGTCTTGCTCCCAGGTAGACTAAATAACTTTTTGCCCCCTTGAGGACCACTAGAGTCAACATGTAGGACTATGGAACACTAGAGTCAACATGTAGGACTATGGAACACTAGAGTCAACATGTAGGACTATGGAACACTAGAGTCAACATGCAGGACTATGGAACACTAGAATCAACATGTAGGACTGTGGACCACTAGAGTCAACATGTAGGACTACGGAACACTAGAGTCAACATGTAGGACTATGGAACACTAGAGTCAACATGTAGGACTACGGAACACTAGAGTCAACATGTAGGACTATGGAACACTAGAGTCAATATGTAGGACTATGGAACACTAGAGTCAACATGTAGGACTATGGAACACTAGAGTCAACATGTAGGACTATGGAACACTAGAGTCAACATGTAGGACTATGGAACACTAGAGTCAACATGCAGGACTATGGAACACTAGAGTCAACATGTAGGACTATGGAACACTAGAGTCAACATGTAGGACTATGGAACACTAGAGTCAACATGTAGGACTATGGAACACTAGAGTCAACATGTAGGACTACGGAACACTAGAGTCAACATGTAGGACTATGGAACACTAGAGTCAACATGAAGGACTACGGAACACTAGAGTCAACATGTAGGACTATGGAACACTAGAGTCAACATGTAGGACTATGGAACACTAGAGTTAACATGGAGGACTATGGAACACTAGAGTCAACATGTAGGACTACGGAACACTAGAGTCAACATGTAGGACTACGGAACACTAGAGTCAACATGTAGGCCTACGGAACACTAGAGTCAACATGTAGGGACTACGGAACACTAGAGTCAACATGTAGGACTACGGAACACTAGAGTCAACATGTAGGCCTACGGAACACTAGAGTCAACATGTAGGACTACGGAACACTAGAGTCAACATGTAGGCCTACGGAACACTAGAGTCAACATGTAGGACTACGGAACACTAGAGTCAACATGTAGGACTATGGAACACTAGAGTCAACATGTAGGACTACGGAACACTAGAGTCAACATGTAGGCCTATGGAACACTAGAGTCAACATGTAGGACTATGGAAGACTAAAGTCAACATGTAGAACACTAGAGTCAACATGTAGGCCTATGGAACACTAGAGTTCTTCGGCTGTCCCCATAGGAGAACGATTTTTAAGAACCCTTTTGGCTCCAGACTCGTCATAGTTCCATGTGGAACCCTCTGTGGAAAGAGTTATACATGGAAATCAAAAGGGTTCTACCTGGAGCCGAAGAACTGTTCTAGGTTCTAGATAGTGTTTTTTTTTTTTTTTTTTTACTAAGAGTGTAGAACACATGCCAGTCACGTTAGTTAACTTGCTACCGAAAAGCTAAGGAATAGACACGGTCTGGTGGGCTGCAGCTAACGCAACCTAACATAGCTAACGTTAGCTTGCAAAGTTTCAAATCACATTGCCTTTTCTGCTGTGCTGATGTTGGCTGATCGGATGCCTTCCTCTTCCTCTTCCTCTTCCTCTTCCTCTTCCTCTTTGAAGTGAAGGGAAAATATTGTTCAACTTTTTCGATGACCTGGCATCCCCATCAGTTGAGACTTCAGGTCTGTTTCGAAATCCTCTGGCTACAAACACAGACGTTTGGATATTTCTCTACGGGAGTAATCACGTCATCGGCGGCGTTCTTTATTGACTCAGGCGTTTTGTCGGCTCCGAGGAATACCTCCGGCAGCTAAGTGATGAAACGTTACCCAGCACATCCTGGTTACTGAGCACCACGCCAGCACTAAACTTTACAGTTGTTGTCGACACAAACATTTAAATACATAATGATTCGCTATCTAATGTTCTCTTGAACGAGCGGCTGGTTCAGTGTGTACGGTTAGCGACAGAGGAGGCTGGTGCTATAGGAGGAAGGGCTTTAATTGTTATGGCTGGAATGGAATAAATGGAATGGTACCCATGGAAACACATGGAAACACATGGAAACACATGGAAACACATGGAAACATTGTATTTCACTCCGTTCATTACAATGAGCCCGTCCTCCTATAGCTCCTCCGAAACAGCCTCCTCTGCTCAGCTCCGTGTTGACATTCTCGACTGGGGGCGGGGGGGACTACGTCCGAAAAAATCACTATGATTTCTTGGAATTGTAGTTTTCTTACTTCCAGGGAATGTTTCAACCTGGCGATGTCAGGAAATTATCAATTTCTTTTTTACGATGTTAATAACAGGTTACTGGACTTG